>NC_080166.1:134515225-134561900 GCF_950295315.1 Erinaceus europaeus | reverse complement strand
CAATTTAAAGGACTTGCTAGACAGCTTACAAAAATAAATAAAATCAGTGCTGCTACTGGGAAGGCATAGGCTAGTCTGACTCGATGGTTATTTGACATTTAATTTATACTATTAATATCAGCACTTGAAACACTGGAAAAATAAATGATCTGTCATGAACTAGAGATTTAACATTAGAGCTTCCCCAGGTCCCAGGACACATACATGTGGTATTGAGGCTCGAATCCATGTCTTCTGCAAAGCAAGGTATGTCTTATATGTGACAATATCATCTGATTAGCTCTTACAGTAATTCCCAAAAAATCCTGTGCCATGAATACAGCCAACATAGGTCATCATCAATAGTTTAATTGTTATTTATTAGAGGAAACTCAAAATTTAGAGATAATCCTTCTTAGGTTTTCACACACAACAAAGATGCTACTTCCAAAGGCCTGTGTCCAATTAATGTGGGAATCAGCTACACAATTGGGATAAACACTCAAAAGATGCCAAAAAACTTAGAAGGACATCCTTACGGTAAAGCGGAATGAATCTGGGTCATAGCAGAAAAAAAAGGACAAGAAGGTCTTTCAAAGAAATCCTTGGAATCTTTCTTATGACTTTCTTAAAAGTGCCAATGGATTATGGGGGAAGCCAGGGTCAGATTTTTCCCCCAGGCATCTTGAAGCCTGTTCACAAATAAGGTTTCAACTCCAGAGTTCAGTTAGAGACTATTGACTTCTTATTTGCTGTTGTTGTTCAAACCATAGTGTTAATTGGATTCATCTGGGCACTGCTAGAACCACAGTTCTGAAGAGACAGACCTTCTAAAGAATTTACATTCATGGAAGAGATTATCCTTGGGAAATGAGGACTTAGTGAGGACCTCAGGATTATAATCATTGTGATTCTAAGAGTTTCCAATCACAGCAATGATTTTTGATACAACTGTCATTATTGCATTAGGATATAATACTAAAACTAATACTAATAATTGATTTGCTTTCGGTTGTCCTGTAGAGAAGGAATAACAAGCTAACTTTATTTCTGCACATGCTGCTAGCACTGTTGTTGCTTTTGAATATATGCATAAATATTTTCATAAGTTTGTGAAAGTTTATATATGGAATGCACATGCTTATTGATTACCTGTGTGTACTGAAGAAAGAGTTTGTGTATATTGCTATATTTATATTTAATTTCACACATATATATATATATATATATACATATTTTATTATACCAAGGCAAAATCAGTGGTATTTTTATTTTTCATTATAAAATTTATCTTTATTAATCTCAAAATTTTTTTTTAGGATATCAGTCATTTTCAAAGTATTGTGGCTTTGCCTAAGATGTGATATTTGGGAGCTGAAGTTATGGTAAGAGGGTGAATCATAGTGAGTATATATTTCAATACAAACAAAAAAATTCATGTGTTGCTACACACACACACACACACACACACACACACACACACATTCCACTTGGTCATTATTTTGTTTCTCTCTGCAAGATTTGTGTCCTCCCAAATTGTGACATCTTTCTCTAACATTAGTGTCAAGGTGCATTCTGCTATCTGCTGAATCAGTATTATTTTCCTTTATTTCTCTCATTTTTTCCTTTCTTTCTTTCATCTTCCTTTCTTTTTTCAATAGATGTCTTAATAAATTGGAATTTAGGTTTACTTATGAAGATTAGATAGTGGTAGACTATGCCATGGAACTGACAAATTGGCATAGTCTTCGGGGAGGGGTGTCTTCTTTCAAAGGAACCTTGAGAAATGTGAACTATGAAAAACTATGAAAAACTAGATTCTAAGTTCATATTTTTCAGAACATCTAAAGCCAAACATTTTCAAAAGTTAGACTAGAAGTTTTGATGATCCCACCTGAAGTCAATAGCATCTTAACCTGCATGGGCTCATTTCAGATTTGGTTCACACCCCTTCAGAGATTAGTTATAATTTTCCTCAATAGAGACCTACTGTCTGGCACCACAAAAAAACCATGCTTTGCCCACCAGCTTCAGCATCATTGAAAAGTACCATTGAGCATAAAACATTGTTCCTATCAGCCTCCTGCCCTCTGAGGAGTGGCAGCCACTATACTGGTGGTGGAGAGGACGACGAGAAGGCCAGAAGTTCTATTTGGAGCCAACAAGGAAAGATGTACTTTCCTCCCAGAAACAAACAAACAAACAAACAAAAACCAACTTCCTGTCTCCAGCTGCATCTGTTACAAGGGCAGCCTCAGCAGGAAAAGCAGTGAAGACATTGTTACTTTGGTTGTATAAATAGCTGAAGTCACCTCCTCCTTCACCCTTGGGACATATCAAGGAGTTCAAGCCTGATTCTTTTGAGGTCTTCAGTTACTATGTTTCTGTGCCTTATTGAACCCACTGTTGTCTGTGACACCTGGGATAGCCTAAATACACAATTGCAATCTCTTTATTTGTTTCACAGCAATGGAAAGAAATCTGGCTGATTTATAGGCAAAAACAAAACAAATAAACAAACAAAAAAACATGTGAAACATTCAAAAGGAAGAAAAAAGATGGCCCTTCCTAATGGTCACAGCAATATCGCTAGTAAAGCCCCATGATGGTTTGGGGAGTCAGAGAAAGGGTGAGTAGATCAGTCAAACACACCTTGCTCTGAACTCCTGCTTGGGGAGTAATGAGGTACGGGGAAGCCTGTCTATGCCCACCCACCACAATGGAGCTGGGATTACAGAGACTAAAGGAATAAATGCTCATCTGGGGATCTGAGTTTCCTAGCTGCAAAGTCAGGGATGAGGCTTTGGAAGAATCCACCCGGTCCTCACCATCAGCCTGTCCCTCCTCCAGACTGCTGGTCCAGCCCATTCTCTGCAGGATGAATCAATTTGTCGGGACCACTGAGCACCTATGCAGTGGGCTGTTCCTGGTAATTAAGGTTTATAACTGCAGCTGTTTTTGTATCCTGGCTTTTAACCTCCCCGGTGGTGGTGGGGAAGTCATCCTTAAAACATCTGGGGTGCCTTGCAGAAACAATAGCCTGGCTTCTGCAGTCATCTTGTATAATTTCTGGTGAATAGTAGGGTACATTTAAGCAGTTCTAATGGAGTGAACAATACTGTTTTAAAGGGCTTTGATCAGTACTTATCTTTCAGCTGATTATAGGAATCTTGGTGGAAACATTCAAAGGATTTTTAATTTTGAATCTCTTTATGTCTTCAACCTAGTGATGACACTAATTTCCCCTATTGCCTGTGAAAGGAAGCCTGGTTTTGTCCTCAGACGTTTTTGTTCCTTGTGTCATGTCTTTTGTATATGCAGATGGGGCTGATTAATTCCAAGGCCTTAGCCACATTAAAAAAAATAATAATTTAAATAACAAGACATGGTAAAGATGACAAAAATGTTTCTATTTAAAGAGGAAACTATCAACAATACAAATATATTTATTCAATTTTTATTCCTTTGAAACACAAATGATGCTACTGTTTGCTGTACTATATAAATAGAATCTCCAAATCACCTCTCTCTCCCTCTCCCTCTCTGTCTTTCTCTTACGTTCAGTAAGCAGGGGGAAAAAAAAAAACTCATGCTCATTTAACAAGTTTTCAGTGAGTGAGTAGAAAGTACTATGAAAAGGAGGCAAGGTACATGATTTCCTGGGATACCAGACCTCAGACATCAGATTAATTGTGTGTGAAGGAGAAACCAGTGGCAGAAGTGTGTTCTGTAATTACCACCAAGTAAAAAATGACAGTCAGGGTTTTACTTCAGAGGCCTCATCTGTGCTGAGAACATATATTTTGTTAAAAAAATAAAAGATTTGGGAGTCGGGCAGTAGTACAGCGGGTTAAGTGCACATGGCGCAAAGCACAAGGAGCGCATAAGGATCCCAGTTTGAGCCCCCGGCTCCCCACCTGCAGGGGAGTCTCTTCACAGGCGGTGAAGCAGGTCTGCAGGTGTCTGTCTTTCTCTCCCCCTCTCTGTCTTCCCCTTCTCTCTCCATGTCTCTCTGTCCTATCTAGCAAGGATGACATCAATAGCAGCAACAATAATAAATACAACAATTAAAAAAACAAGGGCAACAAAAGGAAAATAAATAAATACAAATAAAATAAAAAATAAAATATTTAAAAAAGGCACATTATGCAATGGGAGGTGGGGGTGTTCCATCCCAAATGCATCTGACCCAGTGTCGCCCAGATCTTGCAGGCCAGGCAAGTCCCAGCCATGCCACCCCCATCTCCCGGCCCTCCCCCCCCCCCCCCCCCGAAATCATGTGTGAAAGTTAATGGGTTGGCACTTGATTGCTGCTGTCTTTTTAATTCTTTTTTCTTATTTTTAAAATTTTATTATTATTATTTGTTATTATTATTATTTATTATTATTATTATTTGCAAAGGTCCATTTCCAAACCTGCAGGTCCTTTCAAGTCTTTCTTTCAAGTGTCGACTTCCTGGGACATTCCCCGGCTAGGTTCCTCCTCAGAATCATTTATATGTTTCCCAGCACCCGGGTCAATTTGAAACCCCTTTCCCAGACCCTAGCTGCATGCAAATCACCTTCCATCGTTATTTTATGTATGAAAATTGGGAATGCCAGTTTCCAGACCTGTATGCTGATTTGCTTGGTTAAAGTGAAGTCATAGCAATGCCTACAACTGACTTGCTTTTTGTATTAGTTCTGATTTTCACAGCATCTGTGTGATGTCATGTATATAACATCATAGGAGGCCTTGTCAGAATATTGTGCTCCTTGTATACGATATTTGTTACTTTAAAATATTTTATTATTTTAATGAAATATAGCAGACGATAGAGAGACAGAGAGCCGGAAAGAGATAAAGAGATCAGAGTCCTGCTCAACTCTCTTGTTTTGCTTTTGCATTTATTTATGTATTCCCTTTTGTTGCCCTTGTTTTATTGTTGCTGATGTCGTCGTTGGTGGATAGCGCAGAGAGAAATGGAGAGAGGAGGGGGAAGACAAGGCGAGAGAAAGACAGACACCTGCAGACCTGCTTCACTGCCTGTGAAGGGACCCCCCTGCAGGTGGGGAGCCGGGGTCTCCAACCGGGATCCTTAGGCCGGTCCTTGTGCTTTGCGCCACCTGCGCTTAACCCGCTGCGCTACTGCCTGACTCCAGCTCAACTCTGTTTCATGGTGGTGCTAGGAACTGAAACCTCAGTCTTGGAAAGTGTCCGCATATTGATTATGCTGACTCCTCAACCCACCCTTTGTTTCGTATTAGAAGATGAATATTTAAACTCTTTCCTATCATCATATAGCCCAAAGCCCCTGTTTAGGCAAGGTATATCCCTGCCCAAGCATGCTGCCATATTGGTTTAATTATAAGGAACTCAAATTTCCTGGGGTTTTTAATATTTATTTATTTTATTCATTTATTTTCCATTTTGTTGCCCTTGTTGTGGTTATTGATGTCCTTGTTGTTGGATAGGACAGAGAGAACAAGAAAGAGGAAGGGAAGATAGAGGGGGGAGAGAGAAAGACAGACACCTGTAGTCCTGCTTCACCACTTGTGCAACGACTCCCCTGTACTTGGGGATCGGGGGCTCGAACAGCGATCCTTCTGTGGGTTTTTGTGCTTTGCAGCACGTGTGCTTAACCCACTCACTGCAACACCACCCGGCTCCCCAAATTTCCTGGTTTTATTGTCCAGTCTAACAAGCTCCATGATAGGATCCTATTTAATCTGATCTTACTTGAGAGATAGAGGATAGGAGTTTGATCTAAACCCTGTACTCAGAATCTTGCTCTAGAATGATAAAGATTGACAGTTATTATAAAGTTTAGAGACAGGACAGTGACAGAAAACATTACTCTTGGATCACCCTCAGGCCTTACACAGGCTTCGAACTTTCTGACCTCCAATCACACCAATTCTTTGCTTCTTCAACATCATTCCAGTTAATTGATTCATGTTGTTGAGATAACTAGATCGAGCACTAGATTCTGATCTTGTTGAAACAATAACATACTTTGGTAAGAGTACTATAGAAGTCTGGTCAGTTTTAATAAGATTTTTTTTTTTAACCAGGTAACTGCTGTAAGATTGCCTTTGGAAAGTATTATCTGTATTAAAGCTTAGTAAAGTAAAGGACACGTAAAATATAGGATAGTGCACATAAAACTCGTCAAGTGCTCTGTGAATGAGAGGCAAATTTGTAAAACAATCTAATCGCACATAGTTGATGGAATGAGGCAAATAGAAGTCAGAGCTGAGAAGGAGACACACAGGAGAATGAAGTACAGGTCTGTGAGTGGACATGGATCAAGAGTTGAAGTGGATCTTTGTTTCGAAGAGTGTGATCTGTGCACTAACAGCACTGACTTCCTATGAAGGTGTTTTAAAGTTGCGGAAACTGGCGGCCTTCTCCAGAGCTAGTACATTCAGAGCTGTGTTTCACCAAGATGCCCAGCTAATAGGCGTAACATTAGATTGTGTCATGCTGGTGAGTATCATGGACAGACACCACAGTTGTGGGCAGTGTGTTTTTATCTGTTTTATCTCCAAGTATGTATAAAAAATGTATAAAAACTCAAAAATACAACTCTAAAAGGAACAATCACACTTAGAGCTTACAGTTTTTGCTTTCTCTAGATGTATGGGAAAATTTCAAATCCCTTCATCTTCTCCCTCTTTGACTAACTCAAGTGTTCTCATACTTACAGAAGAGAGAAAATGTTCAAAGACATCAGATGAAGAAGTTGAGACTTTTCTTCCACATTTGGCCAGAATTTTTTTTTTTTTTTAAGCATCAGCATAAGTCTTTCATACTTACTCCAGCCTCAAGCCTAAAGACTTTCAATAAAAAGTTGGAGGACACTTAAAAATAAGTTCTGTCCTTTGTGGTGCTCTTAGAGGTCAGATGACTATTGATCAGAACTGACCCCAGGAAATCAGTAAGTATTTTTATCTGAAGGCAAAGGCAAAAGCCAAAAAAAAAAAAAAAAAAAGAAGGTTTTAAAGTTTCCAAAATATAAATTTTCTTCCTTTGAAGGAAGCGCTTAAATGGGGAGGGAAAGGTCATTTGAAAAATAATTGTTGGTTGAATATGTATTAAATAAAATATGTTTTTTAGGTTTGCATTCACATAAAAAGTGATTAATTCCTTTCTTTTGGTTGACATTAAAATAATATATAGTACAAGATAGTGAACAAGTTAGAAACAGTGAGATCGAGGTCTCCGAAGTTCTGTCTATAAAAATAAAGGTCCCCTTTGCAATCTTTACTCCAAGGGAATATTGACTCCGACCTTGAAAGAACAATAGAAGTGTCTAGCATCTGCATCTTTTCAATTGCTCCTAATTTTTCATTGTTGAGCCTAAAATCACATTAACTTGGAGCAGGCAGGCATGATTCAAACAGAAAGAGGAAGGGTGACTTTTGTTACCTTGGACTGAGTGCAGGCTGATATAGGTTTGAATAATGGCTCTGGAATCCATCGCCAATTAAGCACCATTGGTTTTGTTTTTGTTTTTTTTTTTTTAAAGAGATGAAACTAGTTTGCCCTTTAAACCATAAATTGCCACTCTCAAAGCGTATTTTTCTCTTATAGTGTGTCCCCTAAAACCCTCAAGTATGTTTAACACAGTACATAAGAAAATTATCTTTCCAAGTATTACCTGTTGTTATTAAGATTCGACTGGATTTTCAAATGATTTGTTTTCCGATAATTATATTTCTAAAATTAAAATGATTCAATTGCTAGACAACATGGTTATCATATTTGGAAATATATTTTCCCCCTATTTATTGTTAGATACTGCAAATTGAAACCTGTTTGCTTATTCTTACTCAGTGAAAGCCTGAAAGAAAAAAGTTTCTAAGACAATACTAGATGCATTTTCATATTACTGAAGGAAATATGCATTAAGGTAAAACATGTCTATTGAAAGTCGTCATAGACCATAAGACTGTACATTTTTTAGTGATATAACATTTAAATCATATAATGTACCACAATATCAATGGATAATTATCAAATCAACTTACTTTTCTGTTTAGAAGTTATGACCATTACGTTTCTTTTGTAGGAATTTTTTGTCAATATAAATCATATTCATATTTTTTAAATTTACCAAAAAATAGTCATGGATAAACATTCCCAAACCATCAAACAGAAATATTAAACAGTACTTGATCTAAAAATACCAAACTATAGTTCATGATATTTTAATATGCTCACATTTTAAAGACTGATTCATAATTACTTAATCATTTTACTAATTGAATTGGCACATACTGAGGTATCTAATATATGCTTTTCTCTTGAGTTTTAAAATAGTCAAAAAGTGTATCATATTGAATTCTATCATTATAGTTTCAATCTATCATTATAGTTTAAATCTACTGCATTATAGTTTAAATATTTTAATAGTATTTATAACAATGTCAATTGTCAAGATGTTGTTATGTCACAAGATTGAAGCAAAAGCCTTGGTTGTGAAAGTCTTTAGATATTCATAAAATGAAAACTACTTAATTGGTAATTAATGTCTTTTGCATTTATTGTTGTTTTTTTTATTCAATTCTTGTGACTCCATGTTGGTTTTGTCCCTTATTTTTGTTGCTGTTCTTTCTGAAATGCTGTGGGTAGGTAGCTGTGCTAAATTATAGATATATAAGTTAAGTGGCATACAGAAGTACATGATTTTGTAAAAGAATCAGGGTTATTTAATTTTTAAATCTACCTAAAATGCTCTCAACGAATGACTTTTGTTTCAGAATGATCATTATCTGCAAAACAACTCTTGCAGTAAAAATTACTTACTACATAAGCATCTTGGATGGAAACCTGCAATCAAAATTCACAACACACACAGCCCTTTCTTAGGGAATCCATTTGCTGTATCTCTTCCAGTGGAATCATTTCACACACTCGTTGATTTTTGAATATCCACCCCTACTTCAAAGTCCTGTCCCTAATATTTGAGATTAGAATTTACAACCAACCAGTCGCCTACATATTTGTGGGTATAACCCAGTAAAATCACTTATTTATTTTTTTTTGGCATTCAAGGTTATTGCTGCGGCTTGGTGCCTGCATTAACAAATCCACTGCTCCTGGAGGACATTTTCCCCCTTTTT
This sequence comes from Erinaceus europaeus, assembly GCF_950295315.1. Lineage (NCBI taxonomy): Eukaryota > Metazoa > Chordata > Mammalia > Eulipotyphla > Erinaceidae > Erinaceus > Erinaceus europaeus. Next base: position 134,552,813 of record NC_080166.1, on the reverse strand, counting down.
GTTACCCTTGTTGTTTATCGTTGTTGTTATCTTTGTTATTGTTGTCTTTGGATAGAACAGAGAGAAATGAAGAGAGGAGAGGAAGACAGAGAGGGGGAAAGACAGACACCTACAGACCTGCTTCATCTCTTGTGAAGTGACTGCCCTGCAGGTGGGGAGCCGGGGGCTCGAACTGAGATCCCTGCTTCTTCGCACCATGTGCGCTTAACCCACAGTGCCATCGCCCAGCCCCCTAAAATAACAATTTTAAATGCAAAACAAACACAGCAAAAGCACTTGATTTCCTCCTCTTTTGTATGTTTACCCCTCTTCCACATTTCCTGACTGTCTCCTTAATACAACCTTTGCTTTTTTTCCTTACAGCCACTTTATCAATTAGTATTTGACTATTCTTTCGCCTTACCATTCTCCAAATCCATTTCAATGTAAGCTCTATGAAGGAGTCTGAAAAAATTAATAAAAATGTGTGTATCACTTTTCAGTGGCATCCATAAAAACTCAAGGGCACTAACTACTTTTCTAGAAGATGCTCTAAAATCCTTCTGTTTGACTATACAACCTTATCTCTGGTCCTTTCTCTACCCATCCTGAATTTCTTTCAGTTCCATCTTGGTTCCAAATCCTTATGAAAACTGTTATTTAACACATACCTAGAATGTTTTCTAATCTCTTTGAGTGATCATTATCATTCTAGAAATAAATGAAAGAGAATGTCTAACTTCTTGAAAATCATTCCATAGACGCTGTTTTCACAGCTCTATTCTTCTTCTTCTAGCATTTGCCCTTCTTCCGTAGCCAGTCAACAGTGTTAGGTTGAGCCTGATGTAGAGTTTCGAGACCTCCTTTGAATCTGGAGAGGTGGCAGTCATTGACTATGTGGGTCATAGTCTGTCTGTAGCCGCAGGGGCAGTTCAGGTTGTCTCTGGCTCCCCAGAGATGGAACATAGCGGCGCACTGGCCATGGCCTGTTCCATAGCGATTGAGGAGGGCCCAATCATAACGTGCTAGGTCAAAGCCGGGTTGACGCTTGCAGGGGTCTGTGATGAGGTGTTTGTTCTTTACCTCAGCTGAATGCCAACTCTGTTTCCAAGAGACTGGAACAGAGAAGTTCAGTGTAGGCATAGGGGACCAGATTGGGTGACGAGACATCAAGCATTGGACAGGGTGGGCGAAGATATCCGCGTAGATTGGCAGGTCTGGTCGAGTGTAGATGTGGGAAATGAACTTAGATGATGCCGCATCCCGACAAATATCTGGCGGGGCGATGTTGCTAAGAACTGGCACCGGGGTGGAACGGATGGTTCCAGAAATTATCCTCATGGAGGAATATAATTTGGAATCGACCAAGTGGACATGGGGGCTATGGAACCATACTGGGACACAGTATTCTGCAGTGGAATAGCATAATGCCAGAGAGGATGATCGTAGTGTGGAAGCTCTCACACCCCATGAGGAGCTGGCCAGTCTTGCAATGATGTTATTCCTCGCGCCCACCTTTGCTGCAGTTTTTATGAGATGTTCGTGAAATGACAGAGTGCGATCGAGAGTAACGCCAAGATAGACTGGCTGGGCTTCATGCCAGATTCTCCTATCGCCAAGCTGCGCATTAAGTTCACGCGGGGCCGAGGCATGGTGTAGATGGAAAACAGATGATACCGTTTTTGCAGTGCTAGGGATTAGTCACCATTTTTTACAGTAAGCAGATATCAGAGACATGTCTTTTGTGAGTGTTTCCTTGAGGATGTCAAACTTGGTTGCCTGAGTTGCACAGCAGATGTCATCGGCATAGATGAACTTCCTTGAAGAAGTTTCTGGGAGGTCATTGATGTAAATATTAAATAGTGTAGGAGCCAGAACAGAGCCCTGGGGGAGGCCACTTGAGACAAGTCTCCATCTGCTAGACTTGTCACCCAGATGCACCCAGAATCTTCTGTTTTGGAGAAGAAATGATATAGTGTTGGCCACCCATGGAGGCAGGCATCTTGAGATCTTGACTAGGAGACCAAGGTGCCAGACCGTGTCATAGGCTGCTGTGAGATCAACAAAGACAGAACCCGTCTTAAAATTCTTCTGGAATCCATTTTCAATGTAAGTTGAGAGGGCCAGGGCTTGTTCACAGGTAGATCTTCCTGGGCAGAAACGAGCTTGGAAGGGTGATAGGAATTTCTCTGTAAGAGGAGAAATACGTGACAGAAGCAGCCTCTCAAGGAGTTTGTAACACATGGAGAGGAGAGAAATTGGTCTATAGCTGGCGGCCAGTATTGGGTCTTTCTTTGGTTTCAAAACCGCTATTACCTTCGCACGACGCCAAACTTTGGGCATAGACTCTGATTCCAAGATGTGGGACAGGAATGAAGCGAGCCACTTCTTTGCCATGGGGCCCAGGTTAAGAATGAGTTCTGGGGTGATGTTATCATAGCCAGCAGCTGTTCCCGGTTTAACCCTCTTCAAAGCGTCTTCCAGTTCAGACAGTGTAAAGGGAGAGAGTTTTGGAGATGGACAAGATAACCGGAAGTGGGATGACCACTCATGGGAAATTTCTCTTTTCCAGACTGGGTCGATCTTAGCATGTCCAACTTGAGTTAGGTGACTGGCCACTGAGTTTGGAGATACGGGAAGATGGTAGACAGGAGAGGGTTGGCTACCGGCACCCAGACTATGAAGAAGCTTCCAGGCCTTCCTACTTGAGTGGGTGAAGTTCAGACTTTCCGTGAGTTGTTGCCAGAGGGCTTGGCGTGCTGCATCCAGGGAGGCAATGAGATGGTCAGCCACATCTGGGTCGACCAACTCATCATACTGCTTTAGTAGTTGCTCGCATTCAGCATCAAGACAAGGGGTATAGTTAGCACGTCTCCCACGAGGAATGGCTTGGGAAGCTGCTTTGAAGATGGCTTGGAAGAAGCGCCTGTAGGAATCTTCAGAGGGGATAGAGTTAATTGGAATTGCAGGAATAGATTTATTGGTAAGATCACTGAACAGAAGCCAGTTTGCTTTCAGAAAGTTCCATCTTAGTTTCTCCGAGCACAGAATCAGTGGGAGCTGGAGACCAATGTGGATGATAGCTGGGTGGTGATGACTGTGCTGGAAGATCTTGAGAACTTGTCTCGTAGCGGGAAAGGCTTGGCCCTTGATTGTGCTAATCCAGCACAGGTCGGGTGATGAGTCTTTATTCCATCTAGCACTGTGAAAAGAGCCTGGCATTTTGGGATCGTATAATAGGGAGAGGTCATTCGCTGAAGCCCAGTCGGCTAAGATAGAGCCGTCAGCATGAGTGGAGGAATATCCCCAGTCTTGCTGATGACTATTAAAGTCTCCAACATAAATGGCTGGGTGATTCGGGCTAGGCAGGACCTCACTATCCCATGAGGCACTGGGAGGCTTATATACGTTGACGAGCTGAATAGTTCCAATAGTAATGGAGTCTTAGAAGGTTGAAGAGGCCATATGGTAAACGTCCGCAAGACACGATTTGGCGTACATGGCTCGGCCGTGTTTAGGATGGAGATTATAGCATATTAAATCAAATCCACTGATGGTGAATCGAGCAGCTTCATCGACTGCTATATGTGTTTCTTGTAGGCAGATAACATCTGCCTGATGCTGTATCGCCAATTGACCAATAAGAACACGTTTGGCAAAGGACAGCCCCTCAACATTAAGTTGGAGGACTCGAAGAGCAGGACCAACAGCTTGAAAGCTGTCAGGAGCTGCTTGTTGCTGTCTGTGAAAGTGACTGGGATCCATGTGGATTCAGTCGGCTAGGAAGGATCGTCAGTTTCCCCAATGCATGGGTACTCACGAGATGCACCATGGGAAGGTCGATCCAATGCATCTCACAGCTCTATTGATAATGTCCTACTATTTGTTAATTTCTACACTATATGCTCACTTTTAGCTCCATCGAATTATATAAATGACAGGAACAAGAGACTTCAGTATCCAGCTGCTTTAAATATGTATGCTATAAAATTGGATACATATTGACTTTACAAATTGACTTTCTTATGTGAACTACATAGATGTTCCTTCTTTGAATAATGGAAATTGAAGACTCATTTGCTATCTTCTGAGGACCCAAGAGTATAAGGTACCATTCAGGAATGGATGTGGAAAGTCTGTTTGAATGAACTAAGAAATGATCGCTGAGAGAAGAGAAAGGTAGTTACTAAAGAGGAAGCATCTGCCAGTTAAGTGAGATGGAGAGGTGCATGTTGGTAACAAGGAAGTCAGCTATATGCTGTTAGGAAAGGGTTCACTAACTCCAGTGAAAATTGGGTTCTCTGGAGTAAGCAGAGGCAGAAATTTGTCACTGGCTGGACTTCAGGATGGCCGACTTCAAGAGCAGCTTCCTGTCTCAGTCAGTTACAATATTTGAAATGTTATCTACTGATATTCTGACTTAGAATGGTATGATCTTTTTTTTTCTTTTTTTTAACTTTGGACCTACAGGGATATAGAGATCACATAGACTCCTATGCTGAATGTGGACCCCAGATCAAATGGATGGGATTTACAGTTAACAATATTCATACACTTTTCCCATATTTGGGAGCTACTCTCTTCCCTGATCCAACTTTCTAGTCCTTTTTCCAGCCATGACATCATCTCCCCAGACAATAACCTGGGTTCACCTGCATATCAGATGTCAGGCTCAAGCAAAAACTAATAAAGTTTTGGGTTCTTTGGAATATACCTAAAATAGACCTAGTAGCTATTTCCAAAACGGAGACCCCAAAACTTTATCTGCAATATTCCAGCCGTTAAGTTCATGATTGGTCAACAATTGGTTTGGCTTTGTATGTTAACTCTCTTTTCAGCCACCAGGTTCCAGATGCTAGCATGATGCCAACCAGACTTCCCTGGAAAGACAACCCCACCAATGTATCCTGGAGCTCCACTTCCTCAGAGTCCTGCCCCACTAGGGAAAGAGAGAGACAGGCTGGGAGTATGGATCGACCTGTCAATGCCCATGTTCAGTGGGGAAACAATTACAGAAGCCAGACCTTCCACCTTCTGTAGCCCATAATGACCCTGGGTCCATACTCCCAGAGGGATAAAGAATGGGAAAGCTGTCAGGGGAGGGGATGGTATACGGAGTTCCGGTGATAGGTATTGTGCAATTCTTATCCTATGGTGTTGTCAGTGTTTCTATTTTATAAATAAATAAATTAAAAACAAAAGAAATTGTTTTGTGAATGTAGTTCAAGTATTAGTATGATGGTTGTGAGATCTGCCTATTATATGTGTTCATAGCATTTTTTCTTTTATATTGCGGATACCATGTTAATATAATAATATATTACCTCTTTGATGTTCTTACCAGTCAATGAGAATTAGAGCTTTTTTTTTTTAACCTTTAATAAAGATGTTGTGAATACACACATACACACACACACACACACTAAATGGTCAGCAGCTAGTCTTTACACTTGCAAATGAATGTCTTAAACCCAGTCTTAAATGCTGGGACAGGGGGACGAGTCAGGGGTTGTTGGTAGATGGTGGTTCTGGTTCTGACTTTGGACTATTTATCAGCTTGGCAAAAAGCCATCTTTATAAATTGATCCCACACTTGAGCTTTTGTTGTTTCTGTTTTGGACTGTCAGTTTCAACCATTAGCTTATAGAAATTGCATGAGTTACTGTCACTGTGTGACTCAGCTATGTACCTACAGGCTAATGTTTCAAGGAGCTGACTCCTAATGGTTTCAATTAGTGTGAGGCTGTGTTAGGCAGTGTCTGTTTCCAACTTAGTATTTTTCCTGTAAATGTCATATTTGCAATGAATGATGCTAACCCAGGAACGATAGAGACCAAAGAGCAGGAACTGAGTTGTTGGACTTGAGTAACTTTTCAGATTTTGTTCTTGTGCTTAAAACAGCACAATGACAGGGGGTCGGGTGGTAGAACAGTGGGTTAAGTGCACCTGGCACAAAGCATAAAGACCAGCAGGAGGATCCGGGTTCAAGTCCCCGGCTCCCCACCTGCAGGAGGGTCACTTCACAGGTGGTGAAGAAGGTCTGCAGGTGTCTATCTTTCTCTCCCCCCCTCTCAGTCTCCCCTCCTCTCTCAATTCCTCTCTGTCCTATCCAACAACAACAACAACAGCAATGATAACAACAATAATGATTACAACAAGGGCAACAAAGCGGGGAAAAAATGGCCTCCAGGAGCAGTGGATTCATAGTGCAGGTACCGAGCCCCATCAATAACCCTGGAGGTTAAAATATATATATATAAAATAAATATATATATAATATATATATATATATATATATATTAAAAAAAACAGCACAATGACAGAGAGCACAAGGAGTGGTGTACACTTTCAACAGAAAATTATAAATTTCAGCTCATGGATTAAAAAAATAATTAAATTTAATATATTAAAATTGAATATATCCTTACTTATTATTAGTTTTATTTTTGATTATAATGTTTCTCTTTTTATATACTAGAAAGAAGGAAAAAAGAACAACAAAGAGAGAAAATGCTGATTTAATTTAAACATCTATAATTGGAGACTAAAATATTACTTTCCATGTTTTATGAACATTATTTTACAAAAATAATGTATTTCCTGATTATGAATGAATAAAACTGTGTGATACTGAAAAGGGGGCATTAAGAAATGACCTCTTCTGTTGCCAAGATATGTGACTTAATTGCATGTGATTATTGAATTATTAAAAACCAATAAAGTGAAACATTTCTACTTATCCATGAATTTAGAACCACTTATAACATTTTTCTCTCTTAAATTCTCCCAGTTCAAAATGTTCAGCCTAAGACTCAGGTATATCCTAAAATAGTCTTTGACCCCAGCACTACTATTTTAGAATGTGCTCTCTGGACTTCCAGATAGATTTTTTTAAATAAAATTTCACACTGGTCTCATTCATCACCTTCATGATGATGAAACCTATTTCATTCATTTTTAATAACTACTTGTTTACACTATTGTCTCACTAGATAGATGTGATTTCCTGCAGGTTAAAGACTACACCCTTTGCATGGTTCTATGCCCTATGGCAATTAAGGAAACATCTGGACTTGTCCATTTCATCACTTATTCACAAGTAGAAAGGTGTGCTATTTCAAAGTCACACACCTTAATGGCTCAGGGAATCAATACATATTTGTCTGATTGAATTCAATTTGTTAGCAATATTGAGAAAGGCATTATAATCTAGAGAAAGTATGAGGATGAAAGTAGCATTGTTTGTATATTAGCAAGTTCAAGTGTATTAAATACAGCAGTGGGAGGTGAATTTCCCAAGGCTAGAGAACTTTAGAAATAGTCTTCAGTGGTCTGGGAGGTGGCAGAGTGGCTAAGGCACTAGACTTTTCAAGCATGAGGTCCAGGCTGCACATGTACCAGGGTGAGGTCTGATTCTCTCTCCTCCTATCTTTCTCATTAATGAATCAATAAAATCTTTGAAAAAAAAAAAGAAAAGAAAAGAAATACTCTTCAAAACAGGGGCGAGGCAGTGGCACAACTGGTTAAGCACACATGACAGAGTGCAAGGGTCCAGGTTCAAACCCCTGGTCCCTACCAGCAGGGGGAAAGCTTCACAAGTGCTGAAGGAGGGATTCAGGTGTCTCTGTGTCTCTCTTCCTCTCTATCTCCCCCCCTCTCAATTTCTCTCCATTTATATCCAATAATAAATAAGTAAATAAAACACAAAAGAAATAAAAAAAGAAATAGTCTTCAAAACATAGTTATGTAGTTAATGGGCTAGTCAGTGAAGAGAAGTGAACTGGGTTTAATCATGTAATGTTTGATCTGCAGAAACACACAGAAAGAAAATACCAAAAGCAAGATGTATCTTTGGTATGGAATATATATATTAAAGTGACATTGAATTATATAGCTGCATTAAGTACATTTCAACAAGTCTATTGATCTGCTAATTCCTTTTTTTCTCTAAGATGTTTTTGATTTCCATATTGATCAAAATGATATCTACAGACATCAAAACATACTGAGATTAAAATACATTCAGGTTATTTTAAAGATGTACTTAGCCATTTATTTTCAGAGACAGCAAAGATCAGACCATTACCCTCACATATAAGGTATCAGAATGGAACTCTAGGTTTCATGAATGCAAGCTGCTTGTCATTTTTTTTTTTTTTGGTGGGTGTGGATGAGGGGAGATCTGAAACATTTTATTTCATTCAATTCTCCTCTTCTTCCTTTCTTTTTTTCCCCCTCTAATTATGGGATGAGGATGGAATGTATAGGTGTGCATTTACAAGAGCTTAGCATTCACTGGGGAAATATATCAGTTCAACATTCTGCTGAATGGTAACAGCTCTGCTTAACTTTGCAGTGGTCAAAACAAAATCTTAAGTCAGAAGCACATAACATAAACTGACTAAGGAGATCTCTTTATTTTCTCTTTCTAGAAATTTATTTAGTTATTGTTGGGGATATTAATGGTTGACAGCCCCCTGAAAATACAGTAACATAAAATAAAATACAGCAGTATGTACATGTATACCGTTTCTCAGTTTTCCACAGAATAATTCAACTCCTTCTAGGTCCTCTGATATCACATTCCAGGATCTGAACTTCCCCCCCAGCCCCACTCCAGAGTACTTTACTCTTTTTTTTAAATATTTATTTAATTATTTATTCCCTTTTGTTGCTCTTGTTTTATTGTTGTAGCTCTTATTGTTGTTGATGATATCGTCGCTGTTGGATAAATCAGAGAGAAATGGAGAGAGGAGGGGAAAACAGAGAAGGGGAGAGAAAGACAGACACCTGGAGACCTGCTTCACCACCTGTGAAGCGACTCCCCTCCATGTGGTGAGCTGGGGGCTTTAACCAGGATCCTTATGCCGGTCCTTGAGCTTTATGCCACATGCACCCAACCTGCTGCACTACCTCCCGAATCCCAGTACTTTACTCTTGTGCAATCCACCAAACTAAGCCCAAGATCTGCTTTGTGCTTTTTTTATCTTCTTTTTTCATTTATTATTGGTGATTTAATAATGATTGACAATATTATGTGATAGCAGGGGTATAATTCATACAATTCCCAACACCCGTGTGCCACACCCCATCTGCTCCTTTGGAAGATACTCTTTATCCCTCCAGTAGTATGGACCAAAGATCTATAAAGGATTCATAAGGTATGGAGTCTGGCTTCTGTAATTGCTTCTCTGGTGGACATGGGATTTGGCAGATCAATCTATACCCCAGCCTATCTCTACCTTTCCCTAGTGGTGTAGGGCTCTGGAGAGGTGGAATTCCAGGACACATTGGTGAGGTCATCTGTCCAGGAAAGACAGGCTGGTATTATGGTAGTATTTATCAACTTCTGTCTGTGAGTGAGATCAACCCATACTCATCCTTCTCTTTCTGACTTATATCACTTAATATGACTCATCCAAGCTCCATCTAAGATAGGGTGAAGAAAATGAAATAGTCATTTTAAATAGCTTAATATATATGAATATATGTTAATATATTAATATGTTAATATTATATATATATCACAACTTTTTCAGTTATGCATATGTTGTTGGATACCTGAGTTGTTTCCAGGTTTTGACTATTAAAAAGTGTGTTCCTATGAATATAAGGATACACAAATCTTTTTGGATAGGTGTGATTGTTTCCATAGGATATATCCCCAGGAGAAGAATTGCAGAATCATAGGGAAGATGCACTTGTAGCCTACAAAGATTTCTCCAGACTGCTCTCCATATTGGTTGGACCAATTTACATTCCCACCAGAAGTATAGGAGAGTTCTTTGTCCCCACAACAGCTCCAGCATTTGTTACCACTATCTTTTCTGATGTATGACATTCTCACAGGGGTGAAATGGGAACTTACTGTTGTCTTTACTTGCATTTCTCTGACAACAAGTTGGAACCATTTTTTAATATGATTGTTGGCCTTTTGGACATATTTTTTTGATTGCTATTCTCCTTATATCCTCTCCCCATTTTTGGATGGTGTCATTTGTTGCTTTGCTGCTGAGTTTGGTAAGCTCTTTATATATTCTAATTATACACCTCTTGTGTGATGTGTGACATACAAAGATCTCCCATTCTGTGGGAAGTCTCTTTGTTTTGGTGGTGGGTTAGTTTTCTGTGAAGAAGCTTTTTTTTAAAATTTGCTGTGGTCCCATTAGTTTTTTTTTTTTTTTTTTTACTTCTTTATAATTAGATTTGTTTCATTAAAGATGCCTTTAAAATTTAGATGGAAAAGAGTATTTGATAGTTTTTATTCTAACATCAAAGTCCTTTATCCATTTGTAATTTACTTTTGTGTTTGGTGAAATATAGTGGTTCATTTTAATTGTTCTGCATGTTTCATCCAATTTTTACAACACCTCTTGTTGAAGAGAATCTCCTTTCCGATTAAATAGTCTGGGCAACTCTATCAAAGACTATATGTCCATAGGTGTGGGGATTTAATTCTGGGTCCTCAATTCTATTCTACTGGTGGTGTGTCTATTTATGTTCCAGTACCAAGAATTTTTTATTACAATGACCCTATAATTCAATTTGAAATCTAGGGGTGTGATGTCTCCAGTTCTGTTCTTTCATCTCAATATTGTTTTTGCATTTCTAGATATTTTCTGGTTCCAGATAAACATTTGCAGCTTTTGTGTGATTCTCCTAAAAATTGATTTGAGTCTTGGTGGGTATTGCTAAATTTGTATATGTCTCTGGGAAGTATATTCATTTTAATGATGTTAATTTTTCTCACCCATGAACATGGAGTATCTTTTTACTTCTTTGTATCGTTTTCTATATCCTTGAATAGTGACTCATAATTTTCAGTATACAAGTCCTTCACTTCTTTTATTAGGTTTATTGCTAGATATATTATTGTTTTTTTGTTGCTACAGTAAAAGGAATTGATTTCTGGATTTCTTCTTTTGCTAACTTAGTGTTTACATAGAGGAATGCAACTGACTTTTGTATGTTAATTTTGTAGCCTGACACCTTAATGTATTGCCTGATAATTTCCAAGAGTGTTTGCTGGATTCTCTAGGTTTTTCTATGTATACTATCATATCATCTGAAAATAGGGAGAGTTCAACTTCTTCTCTTCCAATCTGTATCCTTTTAATTTATTGCTCCTGCCTGATTGCTATGCTAAAAATTTTAAAAACTATTTGAATAGTAATGATGATAGTGGGCAGCCCTGTCTAGAACCTGATCTGAGGAGAAATGCTTCCAGTTTTTCACCTTTAGTATGATGTTGGCTGTAGTTTTTCTATATATAGACTCCACTATCTTGAGGAACTACTCATCTCTTGCCATTTTTGTAGTGTTTTTGATCATAAAGGGATGTTGTATTTTATCAAAGGCTTTCTATGCATCTATTGATATAATCATGTGGTTTTTGGTCTTGCTTTAAATGATCTATGTATAAAAACCAACCATGCATCCCTGGGATAAATCCCACTTGGTCATGATGAATATTCTTTTTTTAATATACTGCTGTATCAGTTGGCTATCATTTTGTTCAATATTTTAGCATCTATGTTCATCAGAGATATTGGTCTTTAGTTGTATTTTTCTGTTGTTGTTGTATCCCTGTCTGCTTTTTGGTATCAGGGTGATGCTGCCTTTACAAAAACTGGAAGGGAGTATTTCTGTGTCTTCAGTCTTTTGGAAGAGTTTTAAAAGTAGAGGTATTAATTCTTCCTTGAAGTTTTTATACAGTTCATTTGTAAAGCCATCTTATCCAGTTATTTTATTGGTAGGAAGGTTATTGATAACTGTTTCAATTTCTTTGGTTGTGATTGGCCAATTCATTTTTTCTTTTTTAGTTTGTCTTTGTTTAATTTCAGAAGTTTGTATGTATCAAGACACTCATCCAATTCTTCCAGGTTCTCTAGTTTGGTGGCATTTAGTTTTTCATTGAGGCCTCACATGATACATTGAATTTCTGTGGTGTATGTTATGATATCTCCTCTTTTACAATACTATGTATTTAAGTATTCTCACCCCCTCTCCATTTGTGAATCTGGCTAAGGGTTTGCCTTTTCTATTTACTTTTTCAAAGAACTAACATTTAGCTTGTTGATCTTTTGTATGGTCTTCTTATTTTCAGTGTTATTTGTTTCCACTCTAATTTTAGTTATGTCAATACTTCTGGTTGCTTTAGGATTCCTTTATTTCTCTTCTTCTAAGTGTTTAAGGTCTACAGTCAGGATGTTTACTTGAGATTTTTCTTGTTTCTTAATATGTGCTTGTATGGCTATGAACTTGCCTCTCAGCACTTAGATGTGCCCCAAATATCTGATAGCTCATATCTTGATTTTCATTGAATTCTTGAAACATTTTTATTTCTTCCTTAATTTCCCCTTGGGCCCAGTAGTTATTAAGTAATGTACTGCTGAGTTTCCATATTTTGATAATTTTACTTTTTTTTTTTTGTTAAGGGTTAATTTGATTTAACTCTAGTCTTAGAAAATGCTTGGGATGATTTCAATGCTCTTGAATGTGTTGACATTATCACTGTGGTCTCACATATGGTCAGTCCTTGAGAATGATTCATATGGACTTGAATAGAATGTGTATTCCAGTTTCTTTATCAAATGACTATGAAAATGTCCAACAGTTCTAGCTTATTTATCTCTTCATTTAGTTCCCTCATTTATTTATTAATTTTCTGCCTGGATGATCTGTCAGGTTGAGAGAGTGGGGTGCTGAAATTCCCTACTACTACAGTGTTGCTGTTAATATATTGCTGTAGCTCTTTCAGTAGATATTTGATGTATTTAGATGGATTTTCACTGGGTGCATAGATGTTGATAATTGTTAAGTCCTCTTAATTGACTGATCACCTGAGAATTAAGTAATGTTATGCTTATGGTGATGTGATTGTTTATAGGAGAATTTTCAAAACTTCTTGTAGGAAAGGCTTGGTGATAATTGATTCCTTTAACTCTTCTCTGAAAAGATTTTTTTTATGGCTACATCTAGTCTGAATGACAGTCTAGCAGGATATAATTGTCTTGTTTGAAAGCCTTTCTCATTGAGAGCTCAATATATATCTCCTATTTGTCAGGAGAACAGTATGGAAAGGCTCCTATTATGTAGCCACACCTCTGGTCCACTGGGAGTGTAGATTTTCTCCTGAGCCACCTGGCCAGTTCTCGGCCCTCCCCACTCATATCAGTATGGGGTTTCCTTGTTGTTGTTCTGCCTCTGAGGAGCAGCAGCAGCAACGGAAACTCACAGTTGCTAATTGGTGTGTTTTAGGTGATTTTCTTTTCCCTTCATTAGTCTTTTTGTTGATAAAACTCACATTGGCGCTGATATGTCCATTGACAGTACTACTGCAGGACTGATGTCAGGTGCTCCTGACTATGGGATTTTTAACTCCAAGAATCTCCCCGTAAACCCTTCTAGGTTCCTGAAGTAATCCTAATCTTATCTTGTTTCATACTTAGGTAATCTTCTTTGCTATTCTTAGTTGATCAGAGAGAGCAAAACACAACTGCTGCTACTTCATACCCACACCTCCAGAAGTCACCAGAGATCTCCATTTTAAGAGCAAGTATTCAGCTCCTCCCAAGGCAAGTTTGTCTTGGTAGGGAGGATTAAATACATTTTTCATTAAACCATAACACTGGACTTCCTTATTGTCAAATCTCAGTCCCACTGTGATTCTAAGAAGATGTGCTGAAGGTGACCCAATCATAGCCTTTCATGTTAGCTCACTGATATTTTATTTCTCTTCTCTCAAGTGCTGGCCAGTATCCATATTTCTCCAAAATTATTCCCCAATTTTATTTCAATCTTTTGTTCTTGACTAACCACTTTCTTTCCTGACTAGTCATATTTGATCTGTTTTCCTTGGCACCAGCTTCAATGATGAAAAAAAAAAGGGAGTGGAAGAAAGGAGTTTCTCCACAAAGAAAAAGAGATTTACAATGGGTAGTTAATCTGTATACATAAAAGAAGACTATTACCTGTGAGTTAACTGTGATGATTTTTAAGATTAAATACTAAAAAAAAAAAAAAAACAGTGGGTCAAAAATATCTTTGAAGAAACAAAAACTGAATTTATAATTTTACTATTCTGGAGCTTTGACTATTAATCAGCATTTCACATAATAATATAGGTACAATTATCTTATTTTAATTTAAATGTATTGAATATATATTACATGAAAGACCTAGGGAATAAAAATTGAGAAGTAATGACTTCAACCTTGGAGTGATTATTTGTTACACAGAAGACATCATTCTTCCAGAAAGGTCTCAAAATTTAAGCCTAGATCCTTTCTACCATGAGACCACGAGACATTAAATAAGAGTTCTTTGGGAGTCCAGCGGTAGTGCAGTGGGTTAAGTGCATGTGTCATGAAGCGCAAGGACCAGTGTAAGGATCCTGGTTCAAGCCTATGGCTCCCCACCTGCAGGGGAGTCGCTTCACAAGCAGTGAAGCAGGTCTGCAGGTGTCTATCTTTCTCTCCCCCTCTCTGTCTTCTCCTCTCTCCATTTCTCTGTCCTATCCAACAACAACAACAACAGACATCAATTACAACAACAATAATAACTACAACAATAAAAAAATAAAGGCAACAAAAGGGGAAAAATAAATAAATATAAATAAATAAAATAAAATAAATATGAGTTCTTCAAGAATATGGAACTCATGATTCAATTATGAAGGACACTCTCAGGTCCCAGAGAATCGCATTGTTCAGAATGAAACAGAAAGAACAAGAACACTGCACCTACCTCTGCAATGGGTCGAGTCCTCAGGTGAGCACAATTTTCTGTCCCCAAATGCATTTCATGAGAGCACCTACTATTACACCTCCAAGTCAACTCATAGAGGAGACTCAACTTCCCAGCTCAGAAGTTTTCAAATAGACTCAATCATCTTGACTTGTGGGGATGAAGAGACCAAGTTTATATGTTGCTCATGAGAACATTTTCTGACTTAGGACTTGACAGTGCAGCTGTACTAAGTGGTGGAGCATCTGCTTTGCATGCTTGAGGCACTGGGCTTGATCCTTACCCCACATAAGAGCAACCAAGATAGGGTGAATAGAGAGCTCCATGAATGGTGGTATTTTGTGCTGTTTTCCTCTCTCATATATATATGTATATTCAAAAGAAGAAAAAAAAAAAAAAAAACGAGTGTGAAGGTAGCTCAGGAACTTCCAGGAGGCTTGACCATGGGATAACTGGGACCAAACCACCTCTTCTCCCAAAACAACAAATAAATACAAGAGACCCAACTGAAGTCATAAGCTACAGCTGAAAGTTCTGCAGCCTCAGGTGGGTGCTCGCACGTGGTTGGAGCGAAAAGGGCTGCGGACTCAGGTTGAAGAACAACAAAGTCAGATCAGAGCTCTGGGTGGCGGGGAGCTGACCCACACCGTTGTGGCGATTTCACTTTAAGCGCAGCAAAAGCAAGTAGCATTGTTCCTAGCTTTGGAAGAAAAGAGACAGGGGCTTAAAACCGCTGACTTGACTCTTTGACTCAGGGGGGCTTTAGCCTTTTGAATTCAAGGCAAGGACACAACATAAAGCAGAGTATTTGTGACCCCAAGACAGCCCAAAGCAACCACCCGCCTTATCATGTCCCACAAGTCGCAGATCATACAAGCAGGAGAAAGCTAGAGATCACGATAACACCGCCTGCTGGCTGACAGTAACCTGCACAAAAAAATGTGCAAGCAGAGAAACAGAACTAAACAGCCTTATCAGCGAGACAGAAATGAAACAGAGGAAAATCAAGGAATTACAGATTTAGAGAGTCTCTCAGAGACAGAATACGCAGAGCTCATTATACGGGCTCTCTAAGCAAGAGGCAGTTGAGTGGTAGCTCAGCGGGTTAAGTGCACATGGTACAAAGCACAAGGACCAGCATAAGGATCCTGGTTTGAGCCCCTGGCTCCCCACCTGCAGGGGGATCGCTTCACAGACAGTGAAGCAGGTCTGTAGGTGTCTGTCTTTCTCTTCCCCTCTCTGTCTTCCCCTCCTCTCTCCATTTCTCTCTGTCCTATCTGACAATGACAACAATAATAACTACAACAATAAAAACAACAAGGGCAACAAAAGGGAAAGTAAATAAAGAAAATTTAAAAATATAAAAAAATAAAAAATAATTTAAGCAAGAATTAAAAGAGCCTGTCACTATGGAATTAAAATGCATGAGATGAACTTATAACAGTGATCACTAAGTCCCTGAAAGAACAACTTCTATCAGAACCCCATGGACTAAAAGACACACAAACTGCAACTCATGCCCAGGTAGAAGGCATAGCAAGTAGAGCCACACATTCAGAAGAAATAATCTCCAGTCCAGACGATACAGCCAGGCCACTCTTTCAATTCAAAGATGAGGGAGAGGAATGGTTCAGAAAGACTGAAGCAACTCTGTGAAATTTCAGACTCCATCAAAGATTGAATATAAGAGTGTTTCGTATATCTGAATAGGAGGACAAGGCCAAAAACGCAGAGTCCATTTTCAGAGCAAGTTTAGCTGAGAAATTCACTCACTTAGGGAACCATCAGAACATTCTCATCCAAGAGGCAGAATAATCAGCCAGATTTATAAATGCAAAAAGACCATCGCCAAGGCACATTATTGTAAAACTATGAAAATTCAATGATAAGGAAAAAAAAAAGCTGGCTGGCTGCTAGGGAAAGGAAAGAAGTTACATACAGAGGCTGAACTATAAGACTTTCATCAGATTTCTCTTTACATACTCTAGAAGCAAGAAGAGAGTAGAATGACATATTCATAGTTCTAAAGGAGAGGGAATTCCAGCCATGGATATTGTATTCTGCAAAATTATTCTCTAGATATGAGGGATAAATAAAGGTTTTCTCAAATATTCAAGAACTAAAGGAATTTGTCACATTGAACCTTACCTTATAAGAACTACTGAACCAAGTTCCACAAGGAGGAAGCAAAGGTTTACATGTTCCAAGCACCAAGTTGCAGATGCTACCACGATGTTAACCTGACTCTCCTGAACAGACCATCTCACCAATGTACCCTGGAACCCCACCTCTCCAGAGCCCTGCCCAGTAGGGAAAAATAGGGACAGGCTGGGAGTATGGATCAACCTGTCAATGCTCATGCTCACTGGAGAAGCAATTGCAGAAACCAGACCTTTCACCTTCTGTACCCCATAAAGACCCTGGGTCAATGTTTTCAGAGAGATAAAGAATAAAGAAGCTTTCAATGGAGGGAATGGGATATGGAACGCTGGTGGTAGGAAATGTGTGGAATTTCACTCCTCTTATTCTGTGGTTGTGTCAATATTTTCTATTTTACAAGTAAAAGAAAAAAAAAAACAAGGGAAGTAGCTCAGCAATGAAGTGATTGCCTGTAGACTGAATGTATGATACCTCAAATTTGATCACCAGCACCACATTAAAATAAATTGATTTAAAATAATCAAGTTGGGAGTCGGGCGGTAGCGCAGCGGGTTAAGCACAGGTGGCGCAAAGCACAAGGTTGGCATAAGGATCCCGGTTCGAGCCCCTGGCTCCCCACCTGCAGGGGAGTCGCTTCGCAAGCGGTGAAGCAGGTCTGCAGGTGTCTATCTTTCTCTGCCCCTCTCTGTCTTCCCCTCCTCTCTCCATTTCTCTCTGTCCTATCTAACAATGACAACATCAATAACAATAATAACTACAACAACAATGAAAAACAACAAGGACAACAAAAGAGAAAATAAATAAATAAATAAATAAATAAAATAATAAAGCAAGACAGTACAGTGAATTAGTCTAAGTTATTCATCAAACACATCACAAATGTGAGAAGGTTGCAGAGACATCCTGGGAATGGAATTATATAAATTATATATAAAGCTGGCAATGCATGATTCCGAAGCAGAGAGAGAGAGACAGAGAGAGAGACACACACACCACAGAGAGGGGGGAGAGAGGGAGAGGGAGAGGGGGATGGGGAGGGGAGGGAGAGGGAGAGGGAGAGGGAGAGGGAGAGGGAGAGGGAGAGGGAGAGGGAGAGGGAGAGGGAGAGGGAGAGGGAGAGGGAGAGGGAGGGGAGAGGGAGAGAGAGAGGGAGAGAGAGAGGGAGAGAGAGAGGGAGAGAGATATTGATACTTCTTAGCTTTCAGATCATACACTGTTAATACCTTAGGTGGTGGAGCAAATACAGGATCATATCTTAGTCACTGATTTCTACTCTGTGAATCTCAACTTCTGGGTTCCTTCAAGATCTTTACCAACACTTCAGGCACTGCATGCTTCAGAGGTGTTTCTGAAAAGCCTGTTAAGTATTCCACAGGCAGACTCTGCTGTTTCCTGTTTCAGATTTTCTCTTTTTCTTTGCTTCTTCTGAATCACTGTCACCAAATCTGCTCTTGATTTGGAAGTCAAAAGCTATAGCACTAAGATCTACCAGTCATGCCTTTGCCACTGTCCTGTCTGACAAAACAGGCACCAGTGCCAGAGCCCCCTTTAATTATGACTCTGATGCCCAGATGAGAGCTGCCAGTGCTAGCTGAGAGCTTTTCTGTGCATGGTGTCTGGATCTGGAGTCTCTTCTGCCAGCTCCAACTTGGCTGTTACTAGAACCATGGACATCACCTCCTTTGTCACAGACACATGTGGTGCCAATGCACCAGTGTTTTTAATATCCCCAGGAGAGTATTTTCATAGCTCTAGTCTGGTTTGGGCACCTCTGCCTTAAAATCCACAGTGGACATCAAAGATAGGAGATCTTAATTTCCTGGAATTGTAAATATGATCTTATTTGGAAAGAAAAGTTTTGAAAATGTGATTACGTATTTTAACTGGTGTGATCTTACATGACCCAGCATGATTCATTTGTCCTTTGAGTGTTTTCCTGTAAGAGGAGAGAGAGAGAGAGAGAGATACAGTACAGAGAGAGATAGAGAGAGAGAGAGATTCTCCCCCTCCCCAGCATCCAGAAGCAAAATGGCTCTGTAACACCATGGTTTCATCCCAGAAATACTGATTTTGTTCTTTTAATGTCCAAAAGTGAGAGAATACATATTATTGTTCAGATCCACCAGAGTCAGAACTATTTGGCACAGTCATCATAGGAACCTAATACAATCTCTCTCAGCACTGCGACTCAAGCGTGGGTTTCTAGGGTCTTAATGAGAAAGATGTATGTGCATTTGGTTAAGTCAGGAAGCACTGGTAAACTTGGGTACTGAGTTACAAAGCAGAAAATTCATTTTTCTGCTCCTTATTGAACTGTAAATCTTCTTCAAATAAAATTTGAGTTTTAATTAGAAGAAAATGAAAACCTAGAAAGTGTTCCAAGAAACACTAAATGTCAGCAGTAGGCCTCCAGGTTAAGCACATATCATTTCATTTTCTGCTGCCTCCTAGATATGATCTCTCGCAATCCAAGAGTCGGCCAGGAGAGAAGCACTTACACAATATATTTCCCCTTTTGTTGTCCTTGCTGTTATAGCCTTGTTATGGTTATTATTGTTGTTGTTGATGTCGCTCATTGTTGGATAGGACAGAGAGAAATGGAAAGAGGAGGAGAAAACAGAGAGGGGGAGAGAAAGATAGACACCTGCAGACCTGCTTCACTGCCTGTGAAGCGACTCCCCTGCAGGTGGGGAGCCAGGGGCTCGAACTGGGATCCTCATGCTGGTCCTTGCACTTTGCTCCACGTGCGATTAACCTGCTGGGCTACTGCCTGACCCCTGGACTTATGCAGTATTATGTGGACACATTGTTGGAGAATTATCCAGAAACAATGACCACTATCCTTGATGACTTAGGAAAATAACCTGGCTTTTGTTCTGTTTTAAAAAAAATTAGTCTCTATTTCAAAAGGCAAGGTATTCTTTAAATGCAAATGAAGCAGGAAGAAAGAAAGAAAGAAAGAAAGAAAGAAAGAAAGAAATGAAGGAAGGAAGGAAGAAAGAAAGAAAGAAAGGAAGAAAGAAAGAAAGAAAGAAAGAAAGAAAGAAAGAAAGAAAGAAAGAAAGAAATGAAGGAAGGGATAGAAAGACAGAAGAAAGGAAGGAATGAAGGAAGGAAGGTAGGAAGGAAAGAAGAAAGGAAAGAAAGAAGCTGGGATTGTAGCTACTCTTGTGTAGGAATAAATCTCTTTGGCAGATAACAGTAGAAGGCAGAGCAGGAGATGAGGTGCAGTGCTGACCAGCCAGAGAGCACAGTAGTAGGTCCTGTCCTCACTCTGCTACTGCTCTGTAGGAATTTCTTCTAAGTGTACTCTGGGCAGAATTCCCTGCAGGATTGTGGTGGACATAGAATGTTGGCATTTTAAGAAATCCCTTTTGATTGGGTACAGATGATGGGGAATATTCTTCAGCTATTTATAAAAACAAAAGGCAAAATTCTGCCATGAAAGTCTGTAGATAGGCCAAGAGTGGCTTCTATTAAGTGAAATAAAGTTAGAGGAAGACTGACAGAAACCCCATAGTGGTAAAGCTCTTGGACTTAGAAGTATCAAGACCAGAGTTGCCCAAGCCCTGTATTTCACATCAACATCTCTCCCTCTCCCTCTCCCTCTCCCTCTCCCTCTCCCTCTCCCTCTCCCTCTCCTTCCACAACTCTCTCTTTCTGCCTTTCCCTCTCTTTCTCCCTATCCCTCTCATAAGTAAAAAAAAAAAAAGACATTTACATATTAAAGAAAAGAGACACTAAATTTAAATCAACCTGTGTACTGTAGAAAAAAATAATAAATCAGCAAACCAAATAAAGCAAAAACGACCATTTAGGATTTAGGACCAAAAGGTTGATGGGTTGATTGATGAGGGGACAACTCTGTAGTAAAGGAGGATATGACTGCTCTTTTCCTGGAGGTATGAGGCATATATCCTATGAGCTGTGCCTTAGAGACAGAGGAGTGTGATAGAGATGATCATTCTTTTAGCAGGACTCTACTCTGATGGGTGCTTGCAAATAAAGAACTGGTGACTTCTTCACTTCATGAAAGGGAAAACTCACAGTTTCTGCACTAGTCCTTGAATTAAGAGGAGGCTAACATCCTTTCAGTAGCAACTAGTTCCTTGGGACTTGGCTAACCTTGGTAGAATGGACACTTGTCCAGACAAAAATAAATAACATAATAAAAATCAAAACTCCAGAGAAATATATAAGTATAGGCACATAATAAGTGGCATGCTGATTTTCTGTGCCCTAGTCTATGCTGACCACAAGAAAAAGGAAAGTGTCTTTGGGGAGTTTAGAGAAACTTGCAATATCCCCCTCTGGTCTCCAGGGAACCCTTGGCTTTTCAGCAATGAGGAATGTCATTCATTTCATAATATGAGTCATTGAGGCACCAAACTGTGTCTCTGAGAATCTCAAAAGTGCTGAGTGTCCAGATTAATTTCCTACTCTGCACATGAAAGACAGATCTTTGCACAAACACACAGCATCAAAAAAAAAAAAAAATCTTGTGATGAAAGACAAGCAAATGCTTGCTTTAAAACATTTCATTAAGAACCTGAAGTCAGTGTGGATGCAAGCAGGGGTGGTGGTGGGGTCTGGACACTAGGAGATTGTTCACAGTGGGTTGAAGGCTCAGGTTATTTGATGCCCTAGTGACATGGAGCTACATGGGGGAGACATGCTTGGCATCTTTTCTACTGAAAATAATCTGTTCCTTCCAAGCACCATTCATTCAATATGCACAGAATGTTCCTTGGTCATGAAGCTGACACAGAGTGTATATAGCTTCTCACAAAGACTCATATGAGGGAGGATATTCAAGAAAATTGTTTGGTTAACCCAAGAATTGAGTTTAAAAGCAACACTAGTCAAGTGTCCATTTTCACCTCCTGCTTATTGAGGAAGACTAGAATGAAGAGTCGAGATTCAGTTTCACATTTGAAATCAACCAGGAGTGAGATTGCAAGGGCCCTGATGAAATCACTCATGCTTAAAATGTAAATTTACTCTTGGAAGATAATGAATTATAATTTTTTTTTCCTGATTCAGCCTAAAGTAGTTTGGAGATGTCTTAGCTTCTCCTTGATCTCTACTATTATACTAAATGTTTATTGAGTGTCTGCTATGTATCAGGTGTGAAGTATAGTCAAGGGCTATTGAGCTGAAGAAACTACTATAGGTGGCCAGGAAAGATAAGGAGGATGGGACTCAGTGGAATTCATATCACTCATATATAAGTCTCAGAATATACAGTAGAGGCATGAGACAGTGTCCCACATCTGCACAGTATCCCACAAATGGAGGTAGGGTCGTCCAGAGAGAACAGACTTATTCTTGGGTAAGTAAGTGAAGAAGTGATGTCATAAAGGGGGGGAGCTTTCCCATGAATCTGGAACTAGGGACTTCTTTTTTTCATATAGCACTCCTCAGGTATTGTTTATATTGGTGTGAGGGACTGAACCTGGCACTCAGAAGCCTGATATATCTGTATTTTGCATACCCATCATCTATCGCACCAGCCTGGAACTAGGGACATTCAGAGCAGTGGGAATTCCACATCTAAATTCACTTACATGTAAAGGCATAGAAGGGAGAGTAGCATGTTTGTGACTCCAGGCTGGACATGGGCTTACAGTGATGACATATATTATATATATATTACGCACACCCAACTCATTGTCTTACCACTTGATCTCAAATGTCAGAACCCCCAGAATTCTTACCTAGATTGTGTTTTCCTTCTTGAATGTCTTCAGATACATAAGCAACAGATCTCAAACAGCAGACAGCAAACAAATATTTGATAATGAATTCTATTTATATTTTACTT
This sequence comes from Erinaceus europaeus, assembly GCF_950295315.1. NCBI lineage: Eukaryota > Metazoa > Chordata > Mammalia > Eulipotyphla > Erinaceidae > Erinaceus > Erinaceus europaeus. The sequence goes on along the minus strand of NC_080166.1, from coordinate 134,530,102 downwards.
AATTTATTTGCCATCAGTCTTGTTGCTAAGGCTTGGTGTCCGCACAATGAAACCATCAATTCCAGTTGTCTCCCCGTCCCCCTGTTTTATTATATAGGGCAGAAAGAAATAAGAAGGGAGGAGAGAGAGAGGAACAGAGAAAGACTGACACTTGAAGACCAGCTTTACCAGACTTCTGTAGCCTCAACTTATATAGCAGAGTTGCCAAAAGCCATAAATTCAATCCTTAACACTTCCACAGGAGAGCAGTGCTCTGGGTGTCTCTCTCACTCTCTTCTTCTCTCTCACTTTTACTTTCTTGTTCTCTATTCCTCACTCACTCTGGGTTTTTAAGGTATATATATATTTAAAATGTACTTCACCCTTAATCACTCCAAAACTAACCTTGTCAGACAAAGTAAGGACTACAAAAGCTGAATAAGGGCAAGAGACTGTCATATTTTAATGATGACTCTTTAGTTACTACCAGGCCACCCCATCACCTTCTCAGGGAGTCCTGGGATGGGATTCCCACACAGACATGGTGGGCCTAGACCTCTAACAGATGCCTCTTGCCCCTGCCACTGGTCATCTCCATCATGCACAACATAATGGACCCCTTTATGGGCCCCTATAGGACTTTGCCCTCAATATGGATCAACAATGGTAGGGAATATTCCATTCTCTGAAGGGAGGTTAGATAACATACTCTACCTACTACCCAAGGAAATGGATCCTGAATTTAGTGCAATATGGAATGTTCCTAGCAGTCACCACAGAATGCGAACTCATACATACAGGGATGCAGAGGTTGCATAGGCTGTGTTGAATATGTGGTGAATATGGGCCCCAGATCAAATTGATGGGGTTTACAGCTAACAATGTTTATATACTTCCCCCATATTTGGGAGGTACTCTCTTCCCTGACCCAGTTTTCTAGTCTTTTTTTTTCCAGCTCTGACACCAACTCCCTAGATAATAGCCTGGAGCCACCTGAATATTAGCTGTCAGATTCAGGAATAAACTAGTAAACTCATGGGTCTTCTGGAATATACCTAATTTTCCAGAAAAATTTTGGAATATACTAGCTTTTTCCAAAATGAAGACACCAAATGTTTACCTGAAAAATCCCTATCTTTAGGTTCATGATTAGTCAACAATTTGTTTGGCTTTATATGTTAACTCTCTTTTCAGTCACCAGGTTCCAGATGGTACCATCATGCCAACTGGACTTCCCCCGGGGAAACAACTCTACCAGTGTGTCCTGGAGCTCTGCCTCCCCAGAGCCCTGCCCCAATGGGGAAAGAGAGATTCAGGCAGGGAGTATGGATCCACCTGCCAACACTCACGTTCAATGGGGAAGCAATTACAGAAGCCAGACCTTCCACCTTCTGCATCCCATAATGACCCTGGGTCCATACTCCCAGAGGGATAAAGAATAGGAAAGCTATAAGGGGAGGGGATGGGACACAGAGTTCTAGTGGTGGGAATTATGTGGAACTGTACCTCTCTTATTCTATGGTCTTGTTAATATTTCTATTTTATAAATAAAAAAAATTATGGTGTACTTCAGTATCCAGTTTATGAATATATACACAATTATCCTAAATCTGAAACACGTTAATTTTCATGCACTGATGCTCATAAATACACAAATAAGGCAGATAGATTTTATGATGAAAACTGAACTTCGTGCAAGTAAGAATTCATCCTTCCCTCCCCCCACCAAAAAAAATCTTTAGAAAATAAAGCTGCTTCGTGAACAGGAACAGTCTGTGAGTCTATATGACATCATTGATAGGTGACACTGATAAAAAAAGATACAAAGATAACAGCTAGAATCAGTGTAGGCCCAGCAGTCTTCATGGAACTTGGCTAGAGGCCACTTCTCAATAGTCTGAATGAAATAGCAACTGCATTTTGCTATGAGTAAAACGTGAAAGTTATTGTGGCAGCAAACTTCTATTTTAGTTGCTCTAATGCAATTTCCCTGTATAATTTTTCCCTAACTTGCAATCTGTACATTGTAATATGATATAAATGGTAAACGTAATCAATGCATGCATAGCTCCTTTGGATCAAAATGCTTTTTTTGTTGTTGTTGTAAAACAAAACAAAACACAATTTTCCCAAAAGACTGTGTTCTTCACAATTTTTTCCAGTTTGGGGGAAGTCAAAGTAACATTTCAATAACAACATAAAGCAGACACTAAACTCTTTAAATGGTTACTGCCACACTTTGTGATAAAATTCCAAACAGGGCAAAAGACATTTTCTCAGACGGAGCAAACTCGCCAGTATGGTTCTCATTAACATGACTAGGTTAACAGCCGCCTCCCAATGACCTAAGATCTGTTTTCTTATTCACGACTATTTTATTATTTACCTCTTCAGTTCCTCTCATTTGGTAAAAGCAGAGCAGACTAGCCTTGGTAGCAAATAACAAAGTCTTTTATAATATCATTAGGAGAAGGACACACATTTTCAAGTACTTTACTTGTATTAGAGAAAGAGAGAAAACAGAGCTGTGGCACTGGCACTGGAGGCCCAGGGGAGTGACCTCTAGCTTTTAGTTTTGCCACTCCTGTGGCTGAGCAAACTCCTTGATACAATAATTCAGTTTAGCAGAAAGCATAACCATGTTTAATGGCAATGAGCCTGCTTCATTCACACCTTTCACTGGGTGGTTCCAAGATGCAGATTAAGGTATACATTTCTGTGCCACCCCCACTTTTTTAAAAATTTTTATTCATAAAAAGGAAACACTGACAAAAACCATAGGCTAAGAAGGGTGCAACTCCACACAGTTACCACCACCAGATTTCTGTATCCCATTCCTTCCCCTGATAGCTTTCCTATTCTTTATCCCTCTGAGAGTATGGACCCAGGGTCATTATGGGGTGCAGAAGGTGGAAGGTCTGGCTTCTGTAGTTGCTTCCCCACTGAACATGGGCATTGGCAGGTGGATCCATACTCCCAGCCTGTCTCTCTCTGTCCCCAGTGAGGCAGGGCTCTGGGGAGGCAGAGCTACAGGACACATTGATGGAGTTGTCTGCCTGGGGAAAATCCAGTTGGCATAATGGTAGCATCTGGAACCCGGTGGCTAAAAAAAGATTTAACATATAAAGCCAAACAGATTGATGACTAATCATGAACCTAAAGGCATGAATATTGCAGATGAAGATTTGGGGTCTCCGTTTTGAGGATAGCTAGTAGGCCTATTTTCGTTATATTACAAAGGGCCCATGACTATACTGATTTTTTCCTGAGCCTGACCTCTGATATGCAGGTAGACCCAGGTTATTGTCTGGGGAGATGTATGAGTGGAAAAAAGGACTAGAAAGCTGGATCAGGGGAGAATAGCTCCCAAATATGGGAAAGGGGTATAAATACTGTTGACTGCAAACCCCATCAATTTGATGTGATCTGGGGCCCATATTCAGCTTAGGAGCCTACGTGACCTCTGCATCCCTATAGATCTGAGCTCACATTCTGTGGTCATGAGTAGGAATGTTCCAAGCCAGTTTCATTGTTTTTTTAATGGTATCTATTTATCATCCATCTATCTGTCTAATGTCTGTCTATCTGTCTGTCTGTCTGTCTGTCTATGTCTGTCTAATGTCTATCTATCTGTCTAATGTCTATCTATCTATCTATCTGTCTAATGTCTATCTGTCTAATATCTATCTATCTATCTATCTATCTATCTGTCTGTCTAATGTCTATCTGTCTAATCTCTATCTATCTATCTATCTGTCTGTCTAATGTCTATCTATCTATCTGTCTGTCTGTCTGTCTAATGTCTATCTATCTGTCTAATGTCTATCTATCTGTCTAATATCTATCTATCTATCTATCTATCTATCTATCTATCTGTCTGTCTGTCTGTCTGTCTAATGTCTATCTGTTTAATGTCTATCGATCTATCTGTCTGTCTAATGTCTATCTATCTGTCTAATGTCTATCTATCTGTCTAATGTCTATCTATCTATCTATCTATCTATTGATCTGTCTAATGTCTACCTATCTACCTATCTATCTATTATGAGAGGCAAAGAACCACAGTATCACTGTGGTATATGCAGTGCCAGGGACAGAACTCAGGACTTCAATCTGAGGATCCAGTGTTTTACCCACTAAGCCACCACATGAGACACTTTCTGGTTCCTTCTCTGTTGTTGTTGAATCCTGATCAAGACACTGACCCTTTTCTTCTAGGTGAAAGGAATGTGGGATGTGTTCTCACAAATTGAGAAGCTATTGCCTTTTGTGTTTGAGGGACAGGCAACTGAATCCTTCTGAGTTCCAACTGCACATGCCTTTATGCCTTGCTCCATGGAAGAAAGAGACAATACAGGAAAGAGTCCCTAAAGGTACTGATTCAGATGTTGGAGAAGCAATTCATGCTCTTAAAAAAAAAAAAAAATGAAGGGAACTCAGCAGTCGAATTGGGTGGGAACATCAAGGTTCAGACATTTACATAGAGAAATCACATCTTGAATCACTTCTAACCACATAGCAAAGGAACCATCCTCCCTTATAAGGACTTTACTGCTGCCCTGTCTACCTAGGCAAGCTTATTTATAGAAAGATTTTGCAAAGCCCCTTATTCCTGCAGACTAGTCTTAAGCTGGTTAGGTTCTTGGCATACTGTCCTGTGGAGCTTGCTGTGGTAAGCATAGTTTTTATGTTAGCTCATCTCAACCCAAACACTTTGTAGTACCTGTTTACATTAACCCTTTTAGAATGAAAACACATGCAAAATATTATACAACAATGGTATCCTATCACAGTAAGCATTTTGATCAGAGTTGGAGAATAGGAATTTTCAACTACTTTTAAAAACAGTCTATGTGTTTTTTGGATAGAGATTAAAAAAAAACTGAGGTGAAAGGGGAGGAGAGAGAGAGAAAGAGAGAGAGAGAGAGAGATACACAGCACTACTTCACCACTTGTGAAGCTTTCTTCTTGTAGATGGAAACTTGGCATTTGAACCTGAATCCTTGTGTACAGTAACATGTATGCTCAACCAAATGTGCCACCACCTGGCCCTTCAACTACTATTTTTAATGTTACAGAACCTTGTGTAAACACTGCTTTAAAAAGCTGGAGTTACTTGATCTGTTTATTGTACACACACACACACACACACATACACACATGCACACTGTGGTGCTTCCTAGAACTCAGAAATTAAAAACAGTGATTGATTAACATCAAAATTAAACTGAGATTATAAAAAAATAAAATAAAATTCTAAGAGATGGAATATTCTTGAGGATTCATATTTTGAGGCTTAAGTTTATTGTCTCCTTGTGCTATTTTAACATACCAAATTTTTAGAGGTGATGGATGAGGGCAATTTTGTTATTATACACCAGCATTTGGATGATCTGAAGCAAGCCAGAACTACGTGGGAGATCTTATACATTTTATTATTAAAGTAACTATAATTTATCAGTTAATATAACTATAACAGTACAGCATTATAGTTTTATGATATATTCAAATATATGAATTAATGCATATGAATTAATTGTTTTTTATCATCACTATGGGTTTGATGATTAAAACTTTGTTGAGAAATACTTTACAGTTTCTCAAAAGAGAATATAGTGTAGTAATGATGATATAACACTGGAAAATAAGGTAATAGGGAAATTATTTTCCCCTCTGGTAACTTTGAATCAGTATTAGAATTCAAAGTAAGAGGTGATAAAAATGACTCATACTCAAAGAAAAAAAAAAGAAAAACAAAGTTTCATAGTATGACCTTCTACTCATTCCTAGAATTCTCAGCTCTCCTGGTCCTGGATTCTGGCTAAATGTCATTGAGACCCTGTGGTTTAAACTCCTCCCCCCACCCCACACCACCCCCTCCTTTTTTTTTTTTTCTTTCATTAAGGCCAGATGTAACTAGGGTCCTTAGGACTTTCTTAGCTAGAAATCAGACTATGCTTACAACTCAGCCCTGGCTGCAGTTGACATCCTAATCATCATAGTATAGATTCCTGTTTCTTCCTAGAGCTCCTCCTCCCCCTCCCCCTCCCCCTCCCCCTCCCCCTCCCCCTCCCCCTCCCCCTCCCCCTCCCCCTCCCCCTCCTCCTCCTCCTCCTCCTCCTTCCTTGACTTATAAAACACCTACCTTTGCTTTCCTCATTAGAACTGGATTGAGAGACTGAGCTCTCTAGTTCTCTTGGGCCGATACTGAACAACACTTCTTTTTCTTTCTCCAAGCATTGATGATTCTGTGTTTGACTTCAAATGTAAATTCATTGTAGAAGCCTGATTCTGACCCCCTAGTTATAGAAAGAACAACTTGATCTGTTCTAAAGAGGACGGAATGATTGCTGGAAGCCATCTAGGTGTCCTGGCAACCCGATATATCTTAGCTCATTCTTGGATTTTTTTTTTTTTTAATGAGCATTTTTAATTACCTTACTCAAAGCTAGATGCTAAAGATACCCTCCATGAAAACACATGCTATGGAGCTAGGGGTAATAAAACAGTGCCTGGCATACTGTAAGTAATTTATCAGCAGTGGAATTGTGCTTTAGAACCTTATGTTTAAGTACACAAAATATACATAATCTGTTTGAGTTGAGCTAAGTTGTTTAACCAGAAGATTTACAGCAAGACTTGTGTTCAGTGCTAAATGAGGAAATGAAGAAGAACTAAGTATAACTGGAAGCCTGGTTCTAGGGTGCCTGGCTAGCCTGAGGGTGTTTCTTCCCAGGCACGTGCTCTCCGGGTTGGAAAGAATTCGACCAGAGCCAACCTAGGCTGCTGCTTACTCAGCAACTTGGGAGAGGGACCAGGAACTCTCATGACTCAGTGGGAACACAATGCAATATGTCTATTGATCAGTAAAGAATCTGCCTTTCTATCTTCCGAGGCTGAAGTGGCCGGTCAGTAAAGGAAGTGGGCAGGAGAGTGGGTGGAGAGAAGGGAAAGAGTTTGTGAATTCCATCTAACCAGTGGGGATTCAACATATGCCCTGCAGGCAGTGCGGGTCTCAGGCAAAACAATGATTATGTAAATAGACCACAGCATTAAGCAATGCAGGGGGCCTGGCATAATAACCAACACTAGGGGTTACAAAGATTTCAAAGAAGAAGAAAAGAAAGGAGCAGGAATAATGAGCTTCTATGAAGATCCCTGATTCTAATGTCCCAATCTATTCCCTCAGGATTTCAGGATGATGCATTAATTTAATGTTTAAGTTTTCATTTATTTTGGAAAGGAGAGTTTTTCTTTAATATTTATTTATTTATTCCCATTTGTTGCCCTTGTTGTTTTATTGTTGTAGTTATTATAGTTGTTGTTGATGTCATCGTTGTTGGACAGGACAGAGAGAAATGGAGAGAAGAGGGGAAGACAGAGAGGGGGAGAGAAAGACAGACACCTGCAGACCTGCTTCACCACCCGTGAACCCCCCCCCCGCAGGTGGGGAGCCAGGGGGCTCGAATCAGGATCCTTACTCCAGTCCTTACTCTTGGCACCACGTGAGCTTAACCCGCTGCCCTAAAACCAGATTCCCAGGGGAGAGTTTTGTAATAGAGAAAGAGAACCCAGAATCTACTGCCGTATATGCAAGGTCAAGGTTCATATCAGGACCCTCATGCTTTCAATACCCTGTTCTACCTGCTGAGCTATTTCCACAGCCATGAATTCAGTGCACTGAATTCTAGAGTTAGCCCGTCACCTCAGCAAGACATACAGCAATACCCATCAGAGCTACTGAGAAGTGAGGGAAGTTACGGAAAATATTAAGGATCCAAGAAAACAGTAAAGGATGTTGGGCAGAAAACGAGAATTGGGGAGCGATAGTCTATGTACTTTTTCCATCTAGTGAAACAGAATACATTACCTGGTGAAAAATGAAGCCTGAGGCTCAAATGCTTGTGAACCAACTCAATCAGCCTCTTTAAGGATTTAAGAGAGGAAACAGGGTGTACAGAAGTCTTTCCTCTTTCCTTTGTTTTTCTGACTTTTTATTTCTTCTTCTTTGCCTGGCTAATGTAATGTAAGCCATCAAACTGTGAAAGAAACCAGTCTTTAGACCTCAAACCATCGTATGGCCATATTTATAGGAAATGACAATATCCCAAACTTTTAAAGGTATTTTCTGTGCCTAGCTAGTCACTAGGAGAAAAGGCACGTAACAGCAACCTAAAAGTACCAGTGTTCTCCTATTTGTGAATTCCCACTGGGCTGAAAAATCTTCATAACATTAGAGGCTTCCTGTTTTTGTCTAAAGTGTCTTGTAGTCTTTATAAGTCATGATAGAAAATTACCTATCACCTGATCTTTTTTTTTTTTTTTTTACTCTATAGATGCAATGGAATTAATTAGATGGTTGTCTAATTATACAGAGGTGAAGTTCTGGCAAATATGATTCATGGAAAAAATGAATAATCTTTATATACACATTATGAAAATAGTAAACTTAAGGTTAAGTATATTTGTTCACTGGTTAGACTGCTCAGGAACTATTCTTTTAAAGTTTCCCTTTAGCTTGATTTTATCATTAAAACTCATAATCTGATTAGCACTCAGCACAAATTTTGGCAAAATAAAATAAAGCTATTTTTACTAACCGTCTATAGCTGTTCAAAAGGGAGAAAAAAAATAAAAATAAAAGATACTCCCTCTCATTACTATTTAAAAGGAATTCCTCTATACAAGAATTTCCAATTAGATTTAGACCACCTTTTAGCTGCTGGAGGAGAAGAAAAATTGCATCTGCTTCCAAAGCAGTGTGGGAATTCTCTCAATCTCTTTATCCTAGGAGCCAGGCAATTGGCTTAGACAACAGAATTGAATTAAGACTGGTACTGTCTCATCCATAAGGCTAGTAGATCAAGGTTAGGTGGGAAATTCTGTCTGCTTTAGGATTTTTCCCCACATAGGAGGGCATGCCTCTATATAGTTATCCTGGATGTTATTTTCAAAGCTATAAGTACATTGTTGGTATTCTTAGGGATCATGGGGATTTTTCTGCTAAAAGTCTAAATTTAACAATAATTGTAGAGAGCAAACAAAATATGACTAACTTTGGACAAATCATCCTTGTAAACTACAGGACCCGATGCATCCTGTCACATATTTTGTTTATTCAGTCAGTGTTGGCCTTCAAGATATTCTCAAAGTCACACTAAGCCAACATTCCAAATGACATTTTTCATTAAAGAAGTTGGTTTGGTTAAGAAAAAAAGTCATCGTTAAATAGATGCACTCAGTTGCTTCCTATTAAGTTCTTTCTGAATTCCTCTTCTAAATGTTACAACTGAATCATCTGTCTTTGCACTGATTGCTAGATGTTCTTCTCCCATCAGTTAAATTTCACTGAATGCTGTGATTATTTCTCATTTCTCTGACACTGATTCAAGTAAACGAATTCTATGTTGTTACCCTTAAACCTTTCTAAAGCCAAACCTTATTCTTGTTTCCTGCAATTTCAACCCCATTGGCTAGTGTGGTGTTCAGGTGACATGCTTTCAATTCCAAAACTATTTTTTAATATCCACTTATTTATTTATATGCAAGAAAGAGGCAAATGCCACAGCGCTACTCACCTCTGGTGCCAGGGATTGAACCAACAACCTCAGGTGTCCACATCCTCTCTTCTAACTATGGATCTCTCTCCCCTGGTCAATATATTGTTCTTTTGTATGGGAGCATTTTTGCCCTGCTCTTTTGCTTGCTATCTTGACCTTGGATTGATGCTACATGGTGTGAATAATGACACAGAAAAAAAAAACTGTTTATTGAAAAGGTTTCCTGTGGTTAAGTATCTGATCTGTGAGCAAGACCAAAGCATCACTTTCCAGGATTGATCTAAACTGGTCCTGTGAGAGAAATCAGCCGACACTCCAGGTATTATCTGCCACCAGTATCTTTGTTTGTACTGCCTATGTCAGCCCATTGAAGCAGGTTATTAATTGTTTATGTGGCTTCCTGATGTGTCTATCAGAGTTTTCATGGATAATAAAGTGATGTTATGATCATCATGCTCTTTAACTTCTCATTGTGAAGAACTGTGCATTGTTCCTTTCAAGTTCCATGCCTTGGACTTAGCAATGATTTTTTTTTTTTTCCACCTAGGTCAAATAGCCCGCAAGATGATATACCCTGCTTTTTTTAGCTTTTCACTTTCTTCTTCTTCTACTTCCTCTTCTTCTTCTTCTTCTTCTTCTTCTTCTTCTTCTTCTTCTTCTCCTTCTCCTTCTCCTTCTCCTTCTCCTTCTCCTTCTCCTTCTCCTTCTTCTTCTTCTTCTTCTTCAATAAAATAGAAATATTTTTAATCCATGATGCCTTTCTTGTCTTACTTTTCCATAGTTTTCTGTGGCAAGTCTTCTAATAAGACTTTATTATTGACAAGGTTTTAGGCTACAACATTTAAAAAGGTTGAGTAAAGTTATTTATTTTTAAGATAAATAGGTAGAGAGAAAGAGAGAGAATGAGTGAGGGGGGAGAGAGAGTCTTTTAGGAAGAAAAAAATGGAAGGAGACTGTAAAGAGTAGGCGGAATGTCCTTGTGAAATGAAACATATCCAGGACTCACGGATGATTTGTAATTACCTAAATTTTACAGACATGTTATAAAATTCAGAGAAAAAAAACGCATGCGTCTCCTCTCTTGTTTTCATCTGGACAAGATATGTGGTCAGTATCAGGTGGTGGCACACCTGGTTGAGCGCACATGATACAATGCACAAGGACCAAGGTTCAAGCTCCTGGTCCCCGCCTGCAGGAGGAAAGCAAGTTGTGAAACAGAGCCGCAGGTGTCTTTATGATTCTCTCCCTCTTGACCTCCCACTTCCTCTCAATTTCTGGCTGTTTCTATCTAATATATAAATAAGATAATTAAATACGATTTTAAAAAGAAAATATATGTGGCCTATAATTATTAAACTACTGCTGCTTCTATTTTGATGATATCTAAAATGGAGTTTTTAACACTTTTTTTTTTTTTAAATTTTTTATTTAAGAAAGGATTAATGAACAAAAACATAAGGTAGGAGGGGTACAACTCCACACAATTCCCACCACCCAATCCCCATAACCCATCCCCTCCCATGATAGCTTTCCCATTCTCTAGCCCTCTGGGAGCATGGACCCAGGGTTGTTGAGGGGTGCAGAAGGTAGAAGGTCTGGCTTCTGTAATTGCTTCCCCGCTGAACATGGGCGTTGACTGGTCGGTCCATACTCCCAGTCTGCCTCTCTCTTTCCCTAGTAAGATGTGTCTCTGGGGAAGCTGAGCTCCAGGACACATTGGTGGCGTCTTCAATCCAGGGAAGCCTAGCCAGCATCCTGGTGGCATCTGGAACCTGGTGATTGAAAAGAGAGTTAACATATGAAGCCAAACAATTTGTTGAGCAATCATGGATCCCAAGCTTGGAATAGTGGAGAGGAAGTGTTAGGGAGGTACTCACTACAAACTCTAGTGTAGTCCTGCTTTCAGGTATATATTTTGCAGTAGTTTATGGATACGTGTGCACATAAGCTCTCTCTCACAGAAACTGGTGTATATCTAGGTTATGGGACTTTGTTAGAAAGTGAACTACCTGAGATGAAATTAGAGTGTACTATAAAAGGAAAGGTCTCACCCGAGTAATGAAGCTGAAGGGTTGTCATTCCACACGTGAAGTCTCTGGATACAGCCTGAGGTGAAGCATGTTGAGGTGGCAATCGTTGCTTTGGTTAGGTTGTGATCGGCGGATGCAATATTATTTGGTTTGGATTGGGAGATGCATACGGGAAAGTGGGCCCTATCCAAGGGTTCCAGGACTGGGGGAAGTAGGGGCTCTATAGCGAAGATGTGACACTCTTGAACTAAAAGCTTATCTGACAAGAAAGAAGGAATTGTTTAAGTGAGGTGAAGCTTCTGAGTTTCCCTACCTGCTAAATGTTTCTCTGTCATTACTCAGGAAATAAGCCTGTGTGAATGAATGACAATGTATGAATTTATTGCACGTGTTATTTTTTTGTCTAAGAAAGGGCAGGCTAAATGTGCATTCATTTCACTGAAGTGGAATTAAATTCTGAATTCTGGTTCCTCATTGAGAGCTTTGGTAAGATTTCAAAATGTAAAATTTCCTGTGTCTGACCAACTTTTCTCTAATTAAAGTGTTGGAAAGAAACTGAAACAAAATATCCTTTTCTGCTGAGTTAAAATATTGACATATTCTGTCTTATATTTACCTTTCAAGAACATGATAAATGCTCCCCCAAAATGTGAGAGACAATATTTAAGAAAATGTCACTGTTATACTCATGGTCACTGTTTTGAAATCATTCTTTATATTATCTGTTCATTGTACATTGTCATTTCTGCTTACTCCCTCCTTGGCCTCTGTCCCTGTGATATTTCTGAAAGTCCTTGCCATTGATATGCCTCTGTTTTGACTCCTTTAAGTTAATTAACATTAAAAAATCTTTTTATTTTGTTATTGTGTGAGGTGGAAAGAATTCTTCTTTCAGTCTCCAATTGGCCACTACCGGTGATTTCTCTCAACACCTTGCTTTATAATCAGCACACTCCTGAACATAAATATCCAAAGTTTGAATATAATTGTACACATGCAGACAAAAGGAGGAAGAATAGTCTAGTTTGGGTTAAAATGTTACGGTTGAAAGAAATAAAATATGTCCAAAGTAATGAATCAAAAATACAAAATGAAGCCAAAGGTTAGCCTGTGTTGAAAACACAAGTTGACTTGAATATATTGCAAACATGAGGCACTTGGTAGCACATAGCACCAGCATGGCGACTCCCACTTGGCACTTTCAGAAATGAACACGTTTCATCCTTTCTTTTTCTATTATTATTAGTGATTTAATATTGATGTACAAAATTGTAAGATAATGGGGTGTAATTCCATACTGTTTCTGCCACCAGAGTTCTGTGACCAGATCCTCTCCATTGGAAACTGTAGCCGTTCACCCAGAGTTACCAATACAGACTGATTCTATAACTTTTCTATCATATCATATCATATCATATCATATCATATCATATCATATCATATCATATCTATCATATCTACATATAATCTATCATATCTATCTCTCTCTATATATCTATATATATCATCTAGCTATCATCTATCCTTCTATCATCTATCATATCTACATATCATCTATCATATCTATCATCTATCTATATCTGTCATCTATCTATCATATCTATATTATCTATATATCCATCCACCATTTATCTATATATCTATCATCTATCTACATATCTATCTATCCTTCTATCATCTATCATATCTGCATATCATCTATCACAACTATCTGTCTATATCTATCATCTATCTATCCGTCATCTATCCATATATCTATCATATAGCTATTATCTATCTATCTATCTATCTATCTATCTATCTATCTATCTATCTTCTTTCTATTGGTCTATCTATCTTCTGTCTATTGATCTGTGGATCTATCATCTATTGGTATCTAGATAACTAGATACATCTAGACATATAGATATTTGCCCCATTATTTTAAATAGTCTTGTCTTCACGTTTTTTCTAGGTCACCTCTAAACCTACTACTACTTCCACATGAGTGTCTTTCCTTTTGTTCTCTCTTTAAGATAAGTAAAATCATGTTTGGCTTTCTCTGGTGTTTTCCAGATTTGCTCCTTTTTCATGGATGATATATAAACAAGATTCCCAGTGACAGACATTTCAGATCCTGTTTGAAATTAGCTTCAGAGACCTCTGGTCATCTTCCCCTATCATTTACCTCTTTGGTAGTATGGATCAACATTTTTAGGGGGTACAGAAGATCTGCCTTCTGTAACTGGTTCTTTGATGGACATGTACATTGGTAGATAAGCCCACATCCCAGCCTGTTTCTATCTTTCCCTAGTGGGGCAGGGCTCTGGAGTGGTGAGGTTCCCAGGCACATTTGTGAGATAAGGATGAAATCATAGTAACATATTGAACTTCCATTCTTTGTTAATAAACTATAGACATGACACTCTTAGGACATTTACCTACATTGATGGTGCATGAACTAACATGCAGAGCTAAAATATTTTTTTGTAAAACAACTATTGATTTAAATACTAATTAATAAATCTCTTTTTAATAGTTGAGCTATTTTTATAGAGGTGATGAAACAAATTATATTAAACTAAGATGCATGTAGAAACTAGTTAGTCTGGGGGCCAGGTGGTAACGCACCTGGTTGAGTGCACATGTTACAATGCACAAGGACCCAAGTTTGAGCCCCTGGTCCTCAACTACAGGGGAAAGGCTTTGCAAGTGGTGAAGCAGTGCTGCTGGTGTCTCTCTTTCACTCTCCCTTACCATTTTCCCCTTCCCTCTTGATTTATGGCTATCTCTATCTAATAAATAAAGATAATTAAAAATATGTTTTTTAAAAAGAAACTAGTTAGTCTGGCAGCACTGGTCTGACCTTACTAATGGTCATCAGCATTTATCTGTAGGTGCTCTCTTATCATTTCTGTAAAAATATAAATAAATAAAAAGATAGAGATTACCACCCACAGAAAGGAAGGAAATACCCTCCCTAAATTATAATGCAGAATTTTATTTAAATGAAATATTAAGGAGTGTACATTCAAAAATATGAACTGTTTACTGTCTAGGTCTTCAGTATTGAAAATTTCTAAAAGCAAACTATCACCCAAATCAAATTTGAAATCTAAACTAAGCACAATAACCAGAAAATAAGTCTATAATTACCATTTGGTGGATAGCAAAATTTGAGTCTATACATTCCAGATTCTGATGGGGATAAAAAGTTTAATTTGTTTGCATTTTTTATTGGTCACCCAAATAACTAAGGAGGTACAGAGGTTGTTCCCGTCATATATTTTGTCCATCTTTACGTCCCCATACCTAGCACTGTGCTTGGT
>NC_080166.1:134417725-134510225 GCF_950295315.1 Erinaceus europaeus | reverse complement strand
GTTTGTTATGTAATATTAACTCATCAAAGGTCAACACATGAATTATAAACAACACATCTGAGCTTGTTTCAAAGATCAAATCAACCACAATGACTCTTGGAGGTTGTGGGTTTCAGTAAAAACATTTGTTGACTCTACTAATTCTACTAACCAAAGATCTTTCCATGACTCACTGTGGAACCAGTAGAAAAACAGAACAAATGCTGTAAAATAGGGTTCAACTGGTGATGGTGTGAAAACAGTTCTAGGGCTACTTTTGATAAAATGGTAGAAGCATGAGCTATGGATTCCACATAACATAAACTTGACTTTTGGATCTTGCCTCTTGGGAATCTTAATTATTCTTTTCTTTAAATAAAATATTAAAGATCCTTCAGGGAAGTTATAATAATCAGTCATGTAGGTGGTGAACCTGGCGGAGAGCACACTGTTACTATGTCCAGGAACTTGGGTTTAAGACTCTGTTCTCCACCTGCAGGCAAGAAGCTTCACAAGTGGTGAAGCAGTCTGCAGGTGTCTCTCTTTCTCTCTCCCTCTTTATCTCCCCCTCTCTTCTCAATTTATTTCTGTCCTATAAAATTAAAAATATATAAGCAAAAGAAAAAAATGGTCACCTGAGTGGTGGGAACCCCAGTGAAAATAAAATCAATCAATTAATTAGTTAATTAATTAATCAGTCATAGGAACAGGCCAAACAGAGCAAGGGTTAGGAAACTAAGAGGCAACTTAGCACAGCAAATGTGATGGATTTTACTGGTGGAATATTCCCATTACTATTGACAATACATCCAAACTTCACAGAATTTATATGGATTTCAAAAATAGAGAAAGTCAGGATCTGTGAAGAGGCAGATGGATTGTATCTATATCATATGTTCTTAACTTTGTGACTTTAGAAAATGTTCTTTATCTCTTTTGAAATCTCAACTTCCTCATCTCTGTAAATCTAACCTTAATTAATTTCACTTTATGACCTGCACAAAGCCTTGTCATTTTCATTGTTTTTTCTCTTCTTTCCTTTTTCCTTTCCTTTCCTTTCCTTTCCTTTCCTTTCCTTTCCTTTCCTTTCCTTTCCTTTCCTTTCCTTTCCTTTCCTTTCCTTTCCTTCCCTTCCCTTTCTTTTCCTTTCTTTTCTTTTCTTTTCTTTTCTTTTCTTTTCTTTTCTTTTCTCTTTAAAGCAGTAAAATGAACCACACAAAATCTTCACACTTGCTGAAACAAATACTGGTAAAAAAGAAATAAGACAGCATGTACATTGGGGAGGGTTAGACAATGTTAGCTAGGATTAGTGGTCAAATGACAAAATCTGTTACCCGCCTACTTTGTTCAAAGAAATACTGGTGTCTAATAACAAACCACACCATTCTCATTTGACTAATAATAACATGTTATTGATGATATTTTATTATCCTGGTTTCATGATCAAAGGTTGACTCTAATTAAGAGCTAACTTACAATAATACGTAATTTGAATAAGACAGCTCTCAATAGCACATAATTAATTCATAATTAATTCATTAATTCATTCATTAAGTCTATAACTACTGCCCAGAAACTGTGTGTAATATAGTAATAATCTGAGTTTATTAACAATCAAGGTTTCAATTTCTTAGAAATAGCCTCTAACACCTTAAGTGACCACTACATAATAACTAAGAATAAATGATTATTTACTCCAATTTTAAGTTTAGCTTAGATCTTCTGTTAGAATTAACTTCCTTGTCAATGTTTATTCTTTGAGGAATTTCGTTTCTGCCGGTGGGGAAAGTTAAATTAGAAACTTTCATTGTTGAATACACATAATTATGCACAAAGACCCTGGTTCAAACCCCTGATCTCCACCTGCTGGGGAAAACCTTTGCAAGTGGGGCTGCTGGTATTTCTCTGTCTCTCTTCCTTTCTATTTCCCCTTTTCCTCTCAATTTCTGGTCATCTCTATCCAATAATAAATAAATATAATAAAAATAATTTTAAAAAGAAATAGTTATTGTTTTGGCTTTCTCAAAAATTCAAAATCTCTTGATTTTTCCCTATATTTCTTAACAAATGTGGAGATTTCACAGTCAGATATAAGTATCATCGTTGCAATAATTGTGTGAGTATTTAGGGATTGGTTAAATGAGGGAAAATTCATATGTCATTATATCAAGTTATCAGAACTTTTTTGATAAACACAGATGACAAATCTATATAAATCATCAAAACTTGAGTCATGATTATTTTTTCTTCAAAGGTATCAACTTATCAACTTATCCTCTTACAGTTCTCTATAAGTGAACCCAGCTCCTTTTTGGCTACCATTTCTGGCATGTATCAGAACACGTTCCATGTGATAAATGAAGCTCGGAGCGTAAGAAGACCATGACCCTGTGTCAGGGCTGTTAGCAAGGTCCTTAAAATGATTTTTTAACATATTAAGAAAGATGTGTTGCTTCATTTTTAAGACCAGACCACACTCTGTACAAGTGATGTACACTTTAGTGCAACACCTTTGTAGTTGAGCTGACAGTGAGAGTAGATTCCATTTGTAACTAAAAATGACTGTGGAGACAAATCAACTCCAGGAAATTGAGTCTATAACAAAAACATGTATAAACCTTCAGCGGTAGCAGTGTTTTTCCAGAACCAGCAGGAGAAGTAAGGAAGTCTTGTTGATATTAAGCTAGGGCATTGCTTTCAAGTGAGCGCCTGCCTAATTCTCAGATAGAATAATCCATAACTCTGCTCTCCAGGGGAAGCTTCTATGTGACTGTGCATTTCTATATTCAGCAGTAATAAGAGATGCCACTTGGATGACCTGAGGTCTACAATTTCATGCTACAGAAAGAAAAAGTTATCTCCTTCCATCCACACAGGTCTTGTTCATGGCTAATTAGGTGAAGCAGTGTTTTTCCAGGGCAAAGTGTTGCTTGGCTAGGCTTTTCTGTAACATTATGAGATCTTGAATAACATAAATCTTTGTGCTCAAAGAACATCTGAAAGCTGATTACTTTCATTGTTGGCTTTCCCTCCATAGTTATGGAAATGATTTTTGAACTTGCTAAATCATGTGTGGACTGCCACCCCTGTGCTCTGCTCTGATTTCACAGAGATGTTCCAAGTTTGTTTATTGTGAGGTAGGACCCCAGACTCACAAACGTTGTCAATATAAAGGCCACTATTCTCTGACTTGGACTGCTTCACAAACAGTGAATAGTTCTACATGTGTCTCCCTGTCTCTGTCCCTCTCTATCTTTCCCCTATCAATTTATCTCTGCTCTATCCAAAAAAAGAAAAGAAAAAAAGCCACAGGAGCAGTGGATTCGTTGTACAGGCACCCAGTCCCAGCTATAACCCTTGAAGCAGAAAAAAAAAATCCCTAATGCATTATTTAAAATTCTATGCTTTTCTCTCTTGTTGGTGATATAATGGTGAACATATTACATACATAGGACAATTTAGCTTGTAGATAAATGAATATTGTAGCATTCCCATCAAAATATTGAAGATGAATGAATGCCAAAGCAAGTGAAAACAGCAATTTAATTAAATTGATGGTTAAAGCAACATTCTGAAAGAATGATATATCAAGCTAAAACATTTAAGTTACAGAATTTCAAGAGAAACTCTGAAATATATGGATTAAGCAAAGCTCTAAGATAACTAGTAGAATTTCTACTTGGCAACATCTCATAACAATCTACCACTCAATATGGAAATTAACATTTACCTTAATTTTGGGTCATTCAAATAAAAATCTTTATATCTTTGGTACATAATGTCTATTCTGATACCTAGTTGATATATCTATTTCCCCAACCAATACACAGACAGATTTACAGAATCTCTGATGTGGACTGAAGGACTTAAAAATTTTAGAGGGTGGGAGTTGGGTATTAGCCAGCAGGTTAAGCGCAGGTGGCATAAAGCTCAAGGACCAGCTTAAGGATCCCGATTCGACCTCCGGCTCCCCACCTGCAGGGGAGTTGCTCCACAGGCGGTGAAGCAGGTCTGCAGGTGTCTATCTTTCTCTCTTCCTCTCTGTCTTCCCCTCCTCTGTCCATTTCTCTCTGTCCTATCCAACAACAACAACAACAATAATAACTACAACAATAAAACAACAAGGGCAACAAAAGGGAATAAATAAATAAAATAAATATTAAAAATTAATAAAAAATAAATAAAAATTAAAAAAAGAAAAAAATAGAGGGCTGGGTGGTGGTGCACTTGGTTGAGTACAGGTCACAGTGTACAAGGATCCAGTTCAAACTTCTGGTTCCCACTCGCACTTGCTTCACACCAGTGAGTTGTGAAGCAGGGATGCAGATGTCTCTGTCTCTTTCCCTCTGTATATTGACTGATTCCACTCGATTTCTGACGGTCTCTATCCAATAAGTAAATAATAACAAATTAATATGTTAATACATCTTTCTACTGAATTCATCCAGTGGCAATGTGTTAATGTCCACTTTAGCAATGGCATTTACAGTATCCTCAGTTATCCTTAAAATTATATATTAGGTTTCCGGCAGTAGCACCCTGGTTAAGCACACCTGACCCAAAGCACAAGGACTGGCGTAAGAATCGAGGTTCAAGCCCCTGGCTCTACACCTGCGGGGGGTGGGGGGGTTAGCTTCATAAGTGGTGAAGCAGGTCTGCAGGTGTCTATCTTTGTCTCCACCTTTCTGTCTCCCCTCCTCTCTCTGTTTCATTCTGTCCTGTCCAACAACAACAACATCAATAACAAGGGCAACAAAATGGGGGAGGGGGGGAAGGGCCTCCAGGAGCAGTGGATTGGTAGTGCAGACACTGAATCCCAACAATAACTCTGGAGGCAATTATATATATTAAACTGTTAACTCATTTGTTACTTGATTATACTCTTAAAATAATTATTCTAGACATGGACTATTTTATGAGATCAAGAAGCTCAAAGCAGCACATTGTATTTTATCCATCCATTATGAAGTGAATAGATAGTATACACTTATATTTAATAATTAGTTCCTAATTCAACAAATCTTTATTGTGGGTATTATTATAATTGCTGGGGAGGCAGTTGTGAATAAGATTAAGTGCTTTGCCTACATTTAGCTTAAATACAGTGGAGAAAAAGCAAACAGGTGATGGAAATAACTATTTTGATAAACTGAAAAGCAAAAGACCCAAAGGCAAAAGTCAGAACTTCAGTCCCAACTTTACAGCCCAACATCTGAGATAAGGCGTTCATGTTGCCCATAACTAGAGAACAGTGGCTCACTGATTAGCTTTGAAGAATAAGTGAATCGATAATAAGTCCTGTAAATATTATCTTAAAAAAAAAGATTATCCAGGTGGGAAAAGAACCAGACCAACTGATTCCTAGCTTGGTTCTGGGAATGTAGTGCAAGCTAAAAAATGTCTTTTAAATTTATTCAGAAAATAAAAATCTGGTGAAACCCCATCAGCAACCAGAGAAAGAAGAGGAAAAGGAGAGGGATATATGGAGGTAGTAATGTTGTCATGAGTGGCTTGGAGGGAGAGAGAAGATTGGGACCAGGAAAAAAGGGGGACAATTATGTATACATGTAGACAGGTAGTTGTAGAGATGATGGTTGGCCCATGTCTACAGCTTCAGGGAACTGTGTTGGCTTGCAGTGAGGCAACTGAAGATTCAGAAGTATGATGGTGGGAATGGTGTGGATTTAAACCCCTGTTGATATGTAATTTTGTAAAATAAATATAATAATAATAATAATAATAATAATAATAATGTAAGAGGAAAAGAGTATGCTGTGTGAAATCAAAGAATACCAAGTGGAAAAAGTTATATCCAGCAAGCCCTGAATACTTTTCCTTGCACCTATATGTGAAAAAAAAAAAAAAAGCTGTTAAGGGGAAGTTATACATTCACACACGAATATATGTGATGGAGGTGGGGACATCAATTCTGAGTGAGAATAATTTGGTACCATTAACTTTTCTCATAGGAACCCTCCCTTCTTTTGTATTTCTGATACAAAGGACCACTTGAATCTATTTGCATAGCTTCTAGGCCTTGAAAAGACAGATAGTTTCTTTTCCTTCTCTTATGTTGATAAAATACTCTCATATACATTGAGGTGCTCTGATTGGCAACCCCAGCTCATCCTGGTTTGGGTTGAGAGAAGTGAAATCCAGTTTTGAGACCTATCTAGAATGATGCTTAATATTCCCACTGCACAAATTCAGAAGCTTTAGAAATGAATTATAATTGCCCCATATTTAAGAAATTGTTGAGAATGCAATGGGCTGAATTCAAAATGGAATTCACTTAGAGGTTCAGCCTCCTCACTTTAGGGGTGAAAAAAACACTTTTGGGGGGTCAATTTCAGTGTTCAAAGTTTCAAAGAGATTCTGAAATAAACGCCATTTGTTTTTCTGAAAGATCTATAAAATTTTGTTTCACATTATATTTGCTGACATGTTAGGCTGTTTTATTTCCTAAAACGATTTTCCAGCTTATTTTGTCAGCACATGTTCCATAAAGTCTTTAGCTCCTACTGTTTATTTCTTACTCATTGATTAAGAAAACTCATTACAATTAAATTCTTTGATTTGTCAATTATTTTGTATGGCTACTATTTCTGTTGTTATTACTGTCACTATCATTAGTGTTACTGGCCTTCAGGAAAGTCAGGTATCTTACTTGTTTAGTACTTAATTTCCCAGTTAATAACTTCTGTTACAGGATGCATGAGAAAGAGACCTGGGATATGTCAGTAGTGTTGACACAATTGGGTCTTGCTCTCTCGAAGAACACAGAATCCAGTTTTCTGAAGGCTTTTTCAAGTTAGTAACTACCAATAGCTGCCTGTAGGACTGAGGAAAAGTTTGGTTATCACAAAAAGGAGGGGAAAACATTGCCTGTGACACTAATACACTCTCCTGTAGGAAAAAGAGAAAGACGTGAAAGAGAAAAACTAGTCTATAAGACAAACCCAAGAGGACCTGGGTGAGATCAGACTCACTACTGTGTGACATGTTGTAAAGCAAGCTTTTCATTGTCTTCTTCATTACTTCATATGAAAAATAGATCCATGGTAGAAATTCAAAACCCATTTTTCTAAACTCCCCCCAGTGCCAAACTGTTGGGCAAAATCTCAGTACCAGAGGCCTTGGTTTGAAGCCACTCTCTGTGTAGAAACTTATTAGTCAGAAGTCAGAAAGGCATTTCAGCTAGGGGTAGATGGCTGTGCAGAGCGTTATCTGACATGTGAGGCTTGCAAAATTAGTAAAGTGGAAAAGTATGCTGCTGAGATTCAGTAAATATTGGAGATGCTTGGAAACAAACTAGATGAAAGGAGAGAAAGAAAATGGAACAAAAATTGATGTCCTGAAGAACTCAGAGCTAACACAAAATAACTCACCTGGAAAGATATTGACTTTTTCATGCTCACAAGTCAGGTTGGAACCCAGTCCTCACCTCAATAGAAACATTGCAATGATGTCATTTCCTTCCCTCTCTTTCTGTCCTTCCTTGAAAAGCTGAAGTGAGTGTGATACAGTCCCAGTGAAAAAAAAATGAATTAATAAAAAAACAATAAACAGAAAAATAATCTATAATAACATGCATATGTAATTTATTATATATATATATATATATATATAGAGAGAGAGAGAGAGAGAGAGACAGAGAGACAGAGAGAGAGAGGAATAGATGACTTATTTTGAGTTTCTACCATATACTTAAACAATCTTTTGCTTATCATTCAATTATCTTGATAGAGATAGACATTGAGTGGTAACAGTGGCAGGTAGAGAGTGATAGAGACACCTGCTGCACTGCTTCCTTGATTGTGAAGTATCCCTTTTGCAAGCTTGAACCCGGGTCCCTGGAAACTATAATGTGTACATTCAACCAAGTGTGCCAACAATGGGCCCCAAACTACCATAGATATCTGAGTATATGCTTCAGACATTCATTTTCTTCAGACTTCATCAGGAAAGAAGAATGATTTGGACCTAAGCATAAAAAATTCTGTTATATATTTTTTTCAATGTAAATGTTTCATAGATATAAAGGTTTTATGGATGATTGTTGGTATGCTTCTAATTCTGCTTCTAAAAACCCCTTCTGTTTCATTTGGTTTAATCCCCTTGCTTAACACTGTATTCTATTTACATAACCACTGTTAACTAAGCACCACCATCCCTCCAGGGCATTGGTGGTTCAGTGGTAGAATTCTTGCCTGCTCCACCCCCTCTCCTTGTCATACCCTGATTTTCACCAATCTCTTTTTTGCTCCACCCTCTCTACGTCACATCCTGTTCCCACCCTACTTGGCTAGTATATATATATATAAGGACAAGATTGTGTTTAGTTTAGTTTTAGCTTAGCTTGGCTTAGATTGTGCTGCATTCCGCATGAATAAAGACTCATCTGAGTACCACTCAGTCATGAGTCCCTGGTCCTCTGTCTCCGCCTGCAAAGCCAGCCCGACATATGATCATATTTATGAATCCGTGTAATATTAATTTAATTGTTCCTTTTAGTACTTCACATTTATAAATGTTCCTCATCTACAGAAACATCCACATAATGTAACAGTATACCAACAGTACAACTGAGACTGTTTGTAATTGTGGCATTGGCTAGATTTCAATGGATTGCAGTCTGACTATATGCATTGTATAAAGCTAGTGAAATCAAATATGTGCTTTTTCTTTTTCAAGACAAATCAAAGTTCCCAGAGAAAATAGCACTTTGTTAGATTTCTAAGAAGAAATTCAAAAATTCAAAACTGCCTCAATTTCAGGACCCATCTTCCTCAGGTGGAAGACAGAGTATGAACATTCCTACCCATGACCACAGAATGTGAGCTCAGATCTACAGGGATGCAGAGGTCACATAGGCTTCTAAGCTGAATATGGGCCCCAGATCACATCAGATCAATGGGGTTAACAGTCAACAATATTTATACACCTTTCCCATATTTGGGAGCTACTCTCTTCCCTGATCCAGCTTTCTGACCTTTTTTTCCAGTCATGACATCATCTCCCCAGACAATAACTTGGATCCACCTGCATATCAGATTTCAGTCTCAGGAGAAAAGAAAGAAAGAAAGAAAGAAAGAAAGAAAGAAAGAAAGAAAGGGAGAAAGAAAGAGAGAAAGAGAGAAAGAAAGAACTAGTATAGCCAAAGGCCCTTTGTAATATAACTAAAATATCCCTACGAACTATGTACAAAAATGGAGACCCCCAAACTCTTCATCTGCACTATTCCATCCTTTAGCTTCAGAATTAGTCATTTGGCTTTATATATTAACTCTCTTTTCAGCCACCAGGTTCCAGATACTAACATGATGCCAACCAGACTTCCCTGGGCAGACAACCTCACTAATGTGTCCCGGAGCTCTGATTCTCCAGAACCCCGTCCCACTTGGGAAAGAGAGAGGCAGGCTGGGAATGTGGATAGACCTGACTACACCCACTTTCAGTGAGGAAGCAATTACAGAAGCCAGACCTTCCACCTTCTGCATCCCACAATGAACTTGGAAGTCCATACTCCCAGAGGGTTAAATAATAGAATAGCTATCAGGGAAGGGGATGGGATGAGGAGTTTGGTGATGGGAATTATGTGGTGTTGTATCTCTCTTATCCTATGGTTTTGTCAGTGTTTCCTTTTTATAAATACATAAATGAAAACATCAATCGTCATCTTTCACTTTCATACTTAAAGCACTAAGCATAATCAATTCTAATGGCATCCATTTTCTTTTTATTTTTCCTCCAGGGTTATTGCTGGGCTTGGAGCCTGCACCATGAATCCACTTCTTCTGGAGGCCATTTTTCCCCCTTTTTGTTGCCCTAGTTGTAGCAGCCTCGTTGCGGTTATTATTGCCATTGTTGACGTTGCTTTGTTGTTGGATAGGACAGAGAGAAATGGAGAGCAGAGCAGAAGACAGAGTGAGAGGGGAAAGAAAGACAGACACCCTCAGACCTGCTTCACCGCCCGTGAAGCGACTCCCCTGCAGGTGGGGAGCTGGGGGCTCGAACCTGGATCCTTACACCTGTCCCTGCGCTCTGTGCCACGTGCGCTTAACCCACTGCGTCACCGCCCGACTCCCCCATTTTCTTTTATTTATTTATTTTTTATTTAAGAAAGGATAAATTAACAAAACCATAGGATAGGAGGGGTACAACTCCACAAAATTCCCACCACCCAATCTCCATATCCCATCCCCTCCCCTGATAGCTTTCCCATTCTCTATCCCTCTGGAAGCATGGACCCAGGATCGTTGAGGGTTGCAGAAGGTAGAAGGTCTGGCTTCTGTAATTGCTTCCCCGCTGAACATGGGCATTGACGGGTCGATCCATACTCCCAGTCTGCCTCTCTCTTTCCCTAGTAGGGTGGGTCTCTGAGGAAGAGGAGCTCCAGGACACATTAGTGGGGTCTTCAGTCCAGGGAAGCCTGGTTGGCATCCTGATGGCATCTGGAACCTGGTGACTGAAAAGAGAGTTAACATACAAAGCCAAACAAATTTTTGAGCAATCATGGACACAAAGCTTGGAATAGTGGAGAGGAAGTGTTAGGGAGGTACTCACTGCAAACTCTAGTGTAGTCCTGCTTTCAGGTATATATTTTGCAGTAGTTTATGGATACGTGTGAACATATGCTCTCTCTCACAGAATCTGGTCTATATCTAGGTTTTGGGACTTTGTTAGAAAGTGAACCACCTGGGATGGAATTAGAGAATATTATAAAAGGAAAGGTCCCACCTGAGTAATGAAGCTGAAGGGTTGTCATTCCACACCTGAAGTCTCTGGACACAGTCTGAGCTGAAGCATGTTGAGGTGGCAATCGTTGTGTTGATTAAGTTGCAATGTGAGGTTCCTGTTGTTTTAGGGTTCAAAAAGACAATGGATAGTTATTGTTATCATCACATTATTTGGTAATTGAGTTAACTCTGAAAAGTCCATTTTCTTTTAGATGCAATTCGTACTCAGCTGAGTTTTCTGTCATGTAACTTTCTTTATCCAGTCATCTTTTGATGGGTATTTAGGTTGCTTCTAAATTTTGCTCTTGTAAGTAACACAGCTGGGGATATGGAGACTCATATGTACCTTTGGATTTATGCTTCCACAACTTTAGGATAAATGTCTGAGTGTAGTATTGATGGTTCATAATGTATTTCCATTTTGATTTAAGAATTATCTCTACTGTTCCCCATCATAGCTTCACCAGTTTGCATTCCCACAAGGAATGAAACAGATTTCCTTTTTTTCCACATCCTTGCCAATACCTGTCATTTCCTGTGTTGTTGATGTAAGCCATTCTCATGGATACGAGGTGGAATTTCAATGTCCTTTTCTAATGAGTGAAATCTGTGAAAATGTATACCTCTTTATTATAAAACTGTCAATTAATAGTTTGCCCACATTTATAAGCTTATTACTTTCGTTTTCTAAGTTATATTTATGTTTGTTGTTTGTTGTTGTTGTTTGCTTGTTTGTTTTGTTTTTTCCCAGGGGACTTCTCATCTCTAGCTTATGTTGGTGTGGGGAATTGAACCTGGGCATTTGGTGCCTCAGAAATGATAACATCTCAGAAATGATAGCATCTATTATACTATCTACCCCAACAAAAGCTGCATAAATTCTTTAGGGATATTTGATATCAATCACTTGTCAGAAAGTGTCTAGATCACCATTTTATGGTATAGCCCAAAATTAACTCAAAATAGATAAAAAACCCAAATATTAGACTTGAAACTATAAAATATATAGACGAATACATCATAATATCAAAGATGTATTTGGAGACAGCCACATGGGTGAATGAAACTAGAACAAGATTAAATAAATGGACTATATCAAATAAAAAAAATCTATACATCAAAAGAAAACTCCAAATGTAAACATGCAACCTAGCAACTGAAGAATGTATGCTCAGGGGCTTCTCTAGGTGAGAGAGAATATGGTGATGTTGACACACATTAAGTGAAAAAGCTAAATCCTTAAAGTACCAGGCCCTTTTTTGTGTTCTCTTGTGACCCTCACTTTTGTAACCCAGTCTTCATTCTGTGAGAAAGCATCATGAAAAGGCCATGTGTGGTCTCTGGCTGAGAGCCTATTATGGACCTAACCCCTCAATTCATATTTTTAATGACTTATCATCATTTTGATGATGTTTGGAGGTGAGAACTCCAGAGGGTAATTAGAGATAGGTGAGATCTCTAGAGGGTAGGTTTAATACTCTTATAAAAAGAGAAAAAGGCACCAAGATTTTTCCAGGGAAAGACATAGAAGAAAGCAGACATCTGAAGCCAGGAACAAGGTCCCAAAGAAGCCAAAATGACTGATTTTATACATCCAGCAGCCAGATTTAAAAAATAATATCTGCTGTCAGAGTAACTCACTTAAACGATGTTGCTATTGCACTCTTGAAGACTAACATCAGTTGTCAGACGTCAGTGACTGTCTTTGATTATTCAAGCTCCAATATCAGTACCAAGTTCTCCCAGTATTCATCAGATGAAACATTGTGGGAACCATATTAAGTCATTTTCCAAGACATCCCCACATAGTGATTCAGTTAGCAAAAGGAACTTTTGTTGTTGATGATGTACAAAGTTACTTGAGTTTGAAGTGAATTGGAGGAGGAAAGGGTGGACCTCCATTTAAGCCCCAAACCCCCACCTGCATGAGGTAAGCTTCATAAACAGTGAGCAGTATGACAGCCCCCCCTTCTATGTGTGTGTGTGTGTGTGTGTGTGTGTTGTTCCTTTTCTACTAGAATTAATAAAATAAAAGGGGGAGAATTAAAAAAATGTGTACCAGTATTAGTTGAGTCATTAAGCAGGCACTGAAAGCCAGGATTAACCCTGCTGTCAAAGAAAGAGAGAGGAAGGAAGGGAGGGAGGGAGGGAGGAAGGAAGGAAGGAAAGAAGGAAAGAAGGAAGAAAGGGAGGAAGGAAGGAAGGGAGGGAGGGAGGAAAGGGGAATAATTGAAGCACAGCTTTAGTGGACAGGCAGTGGCACACCTAGTTAAGGACACTTGTTACCATGCATAAGGACTTGGGCCTTTATAACATCATTGCAAGACTGGCCAGCTCCTCATGGGGCGCGAGCGCTTCCACACTACGATCATCCTCTCTGGCATTATGCTATTCCACTGCAGAATACTGTGCCCCAGTATGGTTCCGTAGCCCCCATGTCCACTTGGTCGATTCCAAATTATATTCCTCCATGAGGATAATTTCTGGAACCATCCGTTCCACCCCGGTCCCATGGCTGCCAGTTCTTAGCAACATTGCCCCGCCAGATATTCGTCGGGATGCGGCATCATCTAAGTTCATTTCCCACGTCTACGCTCGACCGGACCTGCCAATATACGCGGATATCTTCGCCCACCCTGTCCAACGCTTGACGTCTCATCACCCAATCTGGTCCCCTACGCCTACACTGAACTTCTCTGTTCCAGTCTCTTGGAAACAGAGTTGGCAGTCAGCTGAGGTCAAGAACAAACACCTCATCACAGACCCCTGCGAGCGTCAACCCGGCTTTGACCTAGCACGTTATGATTGGGCCCTCCTCAATCGCTATCGAACAGGCCATGGCCGGTGCGCCGCTATGTTCCATCGCTGGGGAGCCAGAGATGACCCGAACTGCCCCTGCGGCTCCAGACAGACTATGACCCACATAGTCAACGACTGCCACCTCTCCAGATTCAAAGGAGGTCTCGAAACTCTACATCAGGCTCAACCTGACGCTGTGGACTGGCTACGGAAGAAGGGCAAACGCTAGAAGAAGAAGGGCCTGGGCTCTAGATCCTGCTGCCTGCAGAGAAGGTGATGAAACAGTGCTACAGGTGTCCTCCATTACATTGCTTCTATTCTTCTCCCCCCCTTAATTTCTTTCTGTCACATCAAATAAAATAAACAAAATTTAAAAGATATAAAAAAGAAACATAGTTTTGCACCTAGAAGAAGCTAAATAAGGCATGCGTTTCAGAACAGGGCAGTGGACAGAAGCAGAGAAGAAACTACTCAGAGTTGCTTTTCATGGCGGGATTCTAGACAGTAACTCAGAGAAGTTGGATATATCTCCTGGAATTTTTTGAGATGGACTATAACAAAATCTAGAAAAAAAATTCTACTAAGTCACACAGGAACTGTACCTAGTTGTTTTAGCAGGAAAAAATACAGCATTATTGTCTAGAGTAACAGAAATTAAAAAGGAAAAAAAAAAGGAAGAAAGAAAAGAGAAAAGGATCTTAATGCAGCATATGATGCAATAAAGGGATTGTCAGCCAGGATATTGACCTGAATATCCACTTGCATTCATCTCATATGCAAGTTGAAATAAATGAAGGCCTGGCTTTGGAAAAATGCTATTGCTCATTTCCTAACCTCCCTAGATGACAAATGGTGCTGAATTTAAAAAACAAATGGGAGCAGGTAAATCTAGGATACTGTCAGCCAAACATGGTAGAGATGAATCCTAGGACATGGGTGTGAAACATCTGTTCAGGATTCATAGGAGCATCTGTGGAAATAGTGCAAGGGGTGTACTGTCAGCCTTCACATCTGAAGTTCCAGGTACTATACATAACAGAACTTCTTTAATGAAAAATGTCATTCTGTGTATCTATCTATCTATCTATCTATCTATCTATCTATCTATCTCTCTATCATCTATCTATCATCAGTCATCTCTCATCTAACTTTTTTTTATTTAAGAAAGGATCTAACTTCTATCTAACTTCTATCTATCATCTATCTCCTTATGTGTATCTCTCTATATCTGCCTACTTTTTATCTGCCTATAATCTATCTATCTATCTATCTATCTATCTATCTATCTATCTATGTATCTATCTATCTATATCTGTCTATCTGTCTATCTATTTATCACCCTTCTAACTATCTGTCCCATGGTAAACTCCCTTCTTATAAGTCAGAGTGAAATAAACCTTTTTAAAAAAATATATAGATTTCAGAGTGATTCAAGATGATGTGTCATAAATAACTTAAAACTGCTAAGATTAACACAATGATTTGAATTGCAACATATAGTATCTATCTAGGTGAAATTTCATTCACCCTCTGAGCAAATCTAGATTACCTCTTATGATAAAATAGTAGTATTCTATTTTAGAAGACCACCCGGAGTTGTCAAGTCCTGCCATCTGCATTATTCATTTAATCATTATTTTAATCAAACTTAAGATACTGGCAGGGCAAAATTCAATCCTGTTCCTTTCTTCAGTGGCCCTGGAAATCCATTTTTAATATATATTCTTTTTTTTTTTTTTTGCCCTGCAGCCCAGTGACTTTGACTTTAGCAAGTATCTACTCTGTGTTGGAATTATTCATATCAACTCTGTTGTTCACTGATTCTCATACCAGTCCAATGCAGGCAGGTCAATTACATCAGACTGTCAGATAAGGCAACCAAAATGTTCCAGACAAATAACTACATCTTCTGATGTCATGTCATGTCATGTCATGCCATTATGAGATATCTAGTCTGGTCCTTTATATTTCAAAATAAACAAATGATCTTACCACTTCATTCTGTAATCTTACCATAAAAAGAAAAAAAAAAAAAAAAGGGAGTCGGGCTGTAGCACAGTGGGTTAAGCGCAGGTGGCGCTAAGCCCAAGGACCCACATAAGGATCCTGGTTCGAGGCCCAGCTCCCCACCTGCAGGGGGGCCGCTTCACAAGTGGTGAAGCAGGTCTGCAGGTGTCTGTCTTTCTCTCCCTCTCTCTGTCTTCCCCATCCCCTCTCCATTTCTCTCTGTCCTACCCAACAATGACAACAATAATAACTACAACAATAAAACAACAAGGGCAACAAAAGGGAATAAATAAATAAAATAAAATAAACAATTTTATTTGATTTCTATTTTTCTTTACAGTAAGATACTGAAACTTTTTAGATTCCATATTGTCAATAAGTCATCATAATTTGATGTTCTTTATGTTAATCATATGAAAATATCTGTTTTAGGATTGGGCGGTGGTGAACTAGGTTAAATGCACATAGTACTTATGAAGAGTAAGGACCCCGGTCCTAGTCCCCAACTACCCACCTGAGGACTGTTACTTCACAAGTGGTGAGAAGGACTGCAGGTCTCTCTCTCTCTCTCTCCCTCTCTCTCCCTCTCTGTCTCTTTTTCTCTATCTTCCCTCTTTGCTCTCAAATTCTCTCTGTCCTATCCAATTAAAAAAATGTTTTCAAGCATTAAAATTTGAAATGATCATAAAAAGGGATTGTCATTGCAGGATTTCAAGGGCAGACTATGCTGCAAAGTATGGCTTGTCTGACTCTTGGTTTTATGTTTGTATTTTCCATGAAAATCCCCCAATCCAGTAGCCTGGTAAGTGTTTCCGTGGTGAGCACAGGACTTCCATGTGTGCCCACAGGTTTGGTCCTGGGCAATGACTATGCCAGAATAGTACTCTAGTTTCTTTGTTCTCTGCCTCTCTCCTAAAATAAATATTTTAAAATATCAGAATCTGGAATCAAATATATGTGATCACTCAATCCTATTATACCCACAGAAAAAAGCAGAAGTTCAGTATTTAGATGGACCTTTCTCAAATTCTACACGTTTATTTGCATGCATTTTAATAAGTGCTTGACAGATTTTTTTTTTTAAAGCTCTAGCAGTTTATCATGATCTCTTTTTAGTTCATTGGTTTTTAGTGTACACACTCTAGCAATGTGAAGTAAATAAACATTATCCATTCATCTCTTTGGTCATTGCTCCATCCTTTAGTACATTTAAAATGTACTAAATCTGGTGTCACATATTATACTCATCCTTGACTTTCATGCCCCCTTACCCCGCTCTCACCAAGCAGTTCAAAGGAAAATAAACGTGACATACAACAGGGTTCATATGAAGATGGAGCTCTCTATGAGAGATCCAGTAAGATCGCACACCATTGCCTATGGGAGGTTTTCATGAGAAAGACATGTTTCAAACAGACTCACAGTCTTCCCAAATGGAGCCATTGATTGCTGAGTATGAAGAGGAATTGGCTCTGATCGTTTAGGCAAAAGGATGGTGAGTTGGGAACTAAAATATAAGTGACAATAATCATGTAGCTAAACTAGACTCCTAACATAGATAACTGGTTCTCTTAAAGATCCAGAGGGCGAGGGATTAGAAAATGGTGATGCTGTTGACTTGCTTCTCCTTCACATCTGGAGTTCAGTTGAAATGCCTCAATGGTGGAAATCTGAAATTTGGTATGCTTTTTCAATCATCCACCTCTAACTTTAACCTGGAAGAATTGAAGTCGAGGGTCATAGAAGGATGTGTACACGTGCTATTTTGGGCAACTTGACTTTCTTTCAATATAAATATTATTAGGAAATCTGGACGTCATGCTTGTTATGAGCATATCAGTGGATAAGCAAAAAGCTGCATCACTGGCTAACTGAGTTCTAGATGACAGAGTGTCATTTCTTATTAATATTTATTTATTGGTTAGAGTCACAGAGGGTAAAGGAGGGAAAGAAGGGGGCGAGGAAGAGGGAGAGGGGTAGGGGAGGGAGAGGAGAAGGGAGGGGAGGGGAGGGGGGAGGACAGGGACATGGAGAGGGAGAGGAAGAGGAAGAGGGAGAGGAAGAGGGGGAGGGGAGGGGAGGGGAGGGGAGGGGGAGAGGGAGAGAGTTATCCCACCAAAGCTTCCTTCAATGTGGTGGTGGTAGGGCTCAAACCTGGGTCAAGCAAGTTACAAGTCCTCCTAGATTCCAGGGACAGAATGACAAAGTTACTTTACCTAAGAGCCTGTGGAATGGAAGATTCACAGTCATCTTTGAAAAACACAATCATCATCCACAACTTTTTGCAATGTGTCAAAATCAAATTGGTTTCCCACTAAGTGACTTTTGTATTTATTTGTCATTGGCTGTATCCCAGTTTCTCCATTAAAATGGTCTTTCCCACATTCATAGGTGAACTTCTGAGTTTCCAACTGGAGAATTTTTATGGAATATTTTGTATGTCACTGTGGAAGGGAACACGTCCAAGAATGAAGTGCTTCCAAATTGCATTTTTTTTGGCATTCACTGACTTGTGAAATTGCAAAGTACTCTAAAAGGACAAAGTATTAGAGGAAGGATGGAACAAGTCATTTTAGTTTTCATTATATTGTTGGCCAAAAAAGAAAGTTGATGGCGAAATGTTCTCCCAGTTTCATAGATGTTCTAACTCCCTTGTTATTCCCTGATTCTCTACAACCTTCAACCTCAGTGGTCACTTAATACACATTGTCTTGTTTCTCAAGCCTGACTGTCATCACACTTCCTTATTTGCCTTCTGTTCCACCCAGCAACTATCCTTTTGACTTCCTGTGTACCGCAATGAAATACCAGCATAGAGCTTTTCCCTATTTCCGTGGGTGTCTCTATTATCGCTGCCTGCCTGCGCTATGAACTCTGAGGTTTCAGATTGCCGTTCCTGATAAGTCACAGTTCAGGATACACATATCCAATGACCCCTGGCCTCTCCAGGAACTTCTCTGCAGGTTATCTAAACTCCCAGGGTTCGCAGAAACTGAAACTCTCATCTTATCTTCCAAATCGGTTTTCTCCTTTTACATTTTCATTTCTTTATTTGGGTATTATCATTCACATGGTGAACCAAGGCAGAAGGCCTAAGCTGGATACTTATTTTGCTGTGAGTATTATTCCATAGCTAAATAGCCTTGCCAACTGCAGTAACCTGGTCTCATCTATCTCCGTTCATTATACCCCTGTCATATCAGCCACCCCAGCCATAACTGAAGCTCTATGTTGTCTCACCTGTTCACTAAACTCTTCATATGTAATCTTAACAAGCCCCCACTAACTTTTTTCAGAAACCTATCACAGGAATCATCTAAATGGTGAAAGTGATCATACTGCAACCCAGCTCAGAATTTTATTAAAGCTTCCCCATAGAGTTCAGACATTATTGGATTGGCTATGAATTCAAATATTCCTTTTTTTTGGGGGGGGGGGTTGTTGTTGCTTTTGTTGTTTGCTAGGACGGAGGGAAATTGAGAGAGAAGGGAAAGACAAAGAAGAGGAGAGAAAGATATAAACCTGTGTATCTGCTTCACTGCTAGTGAAGCAAATCCCCTTCCGGTGGGGATCTGGGGGCTGGGACTGGAGTCCTTGAGCCTGTACTTTGCACCATATGTGCGTTTAGCCTGGTATGCTACCGTCCTCCACAACCACCCCCATTCCTATTTTTTTAACCATGAATTTAGGACTAAAATCTCCACTCATACCCGATTTTCTTGATACGGTAAGAGTTTTCATAGTATCTGCTCTCTGAGTGCTCTCACATGGGATTTTGGAGATTACCAACTCTTCCCACTAA
The DNA here is from genome assembly GCF_950295315.1 of Erinaceus europaeus. Classification (NCBI taxonomy): domain Eukaryota; kingdom Metazoa; phylum Chordata; class Mammalia; order Eulipotyphla; family Erinaceidae; genus Erinaceus; species Erinaceus europaeus. The sequence goes on along the minus strand of NC_080166.1, from coordinate 134,490,899 downwards.
GGTAATACATCTTTTTAGTTTTCCTACTTCATTCTTGCCTCCAGAATTAATGATTATTTCTACCTTTGGAAACTATAATTTTTATATTCTGTACCACGCATCACATGAAATAGTTTTATAAAGTATTGCAACTATGTCAAACGTAATATGCAATTATCCTTAGATTAACAGCATCTACGAAGAAAGCATTGCCACGCTGAAATCGCAACCTCTTGTTTCTCATGCATCAGTGTGGTGTCAACATTAGTCATGACAATGAAAACATTGTTTTTACTTTTCGTGGCAGTACCAGGATCAGATTCTGCCAACTAGAGAAAATATTCAGTTGGTAATTTTTTATTTGAATGTGAAATTTTATTGCTATAGGCCATTTTCTCCACTGAACTACTTCTAGACAAATTCAAATCGCTTTCACTATTATTCATTTGCAAACCTTCACTTTTAAATTCAGATGAAAGCATGTATCTATCAGATAGGCCATCCACTTATTATTCTTGTAGCATGCATTATATGTGAATATGAACATTGTCAAGGACTGTTAAGACCAAGGCGGAAATGGTCACTGACCTTGTCTTTGGGACCTTGGTGCTGACCTTCCCTGTCAGGTTTTGTCTGTATAGTCCAAGTTGTGGATTTCCCTGAGACTTCAGCACTCTCCAGAGTACAAGGCATATTTATTCTCCCATAATTCCGTTGCATATATCAATGTGATATGTGATAACTCCTTTGCTTGCGAGACTATTGATCTCAATATAGTTTATTGTCTAGTAAAAATGTATTGGGTCATTATCGTATTTCTAATTTTATGCTCAGTGTATTATTACATCTATTTTTTTAATCCACCTGCTTCCCAGAATGCTTGAGATGGTGGCTGCCCACTCTTTTCCCTGAAACTGGCTCAACTAAGCACATGCTGACAGTTTCCAGTGGTGATGGGTATCTCACATGTTAGCTTGCTCAGCTTATTTTCACTGTGTCTTTGGGATGTAAACACCAAGTCCACTTTAGAGAGAAGGAGACTGGAGTTGAAAGAAATAGATCACTCCAACTCATAAAGGTAGGAGGTATATTTCTTCTTGATTTCTGAATTCACTTTCTCAAAGGGTTTAAAACTAGAAAGGCAATGTTTAATCACTTGAGATAGCTAAGAAAAAAATGCAAGGCTGCAAAAAATTCAAGTGCAAGAGACTGTACTAATTGCACCCTGGTGGTCTTTTTCTGTTCTCTGAAAGCACACAGTAACACAAATAGAGATCAGTTCTACTTTCTTATTGTCTTAGAAGGCTAAGCAATAGTCTCTTCCCTACCTTTTAAGTTTCTTAAAGGTAAGTACATAGACTTACAAAAATACATGACTCACTGACACAGTGTTTAAATGTTGCAGGCCTTTAAAGCACTGCCTATCATTCATAAATACGACTCAAATATGGTTGACAACTACTTTGTGGGATCAGTACAATGAGCCAGAGTCAATGAAAATGAACTATAATTTTATGTAAAAGAATTTGATTTTCAACCAAGCAAGCTGTTTTACTCTCTAAGTTTAGAAGCAGACTTGAAGAAAAGCTTTGCTCTTGGTGGACTAAAAGACACAAAACATATAATGGACTCGAGAAAGAGTTTAAATCACTATGGTTTTCAGCCAGTAATGCACCTGGTTAAGTGCACACATTTCAATGCACAAGGACCCATGTTTGAGCCCCGCCCTCCCGCGGAGAGATAACTTCATGAGTGGTGAAGCAGGTCTGCAGGTGTCTTTCTGACTCTCTCCTTCTCTATCTCCCTAACCTCTCTCAATCTCTGGCTATCTCTATCAAATAAATGAAGATAATCAGAAAATTAAAATTTAAAATAAATAAATAAGAGTGAAAGTTAGTGATTTTAGGAGCATATTTTACTTTCTCCAGAATCTAGTAATATTTCCCTTTACAACATAACTAGATCTGTAATATATCATTGTATAATAACCTTTCATATAGCCTGTGCAAATAGATCTATCAGTTGTATAGTCCTGGATCTATATTTTAAAGCACAATTTATTTATGTGATAAGAGAAATACAGAGAGAGAGAGAGAGAGAGAGATAGGGCACAGAGCTCAGCTCTGGCTTATGGTGGTGCTGAAGACTGAATCTCAGGTATGAAAGTGTTTTACATAATCATTATGCTATCTCCCCAGCATTCTTGGAGACATATTTTATTAGTTAATTCATATTATTTATGTTTTTCTTTATAATTTTACTTTCTTTTAGTTGTTTTAATAATGATCAACAAGACCATAGGATAAGAATGGTAAAATTCCACACAATTCCTACCACCAGAGCTCATCCCATCCCCTCCATTGGAAGTTTTTTTTATTCTTTATCCCTCTGGAAGTATGAATCCAGGATCATTATGGGGTGTAGAAGGTGGAATATCTGGCTTCTATAATTGCTGTTCTGCTGGACATGAGCATTGACAGGTAAATCTATACTCCCAGTCTGTCCCTATCTTTCTCTAGTGGGGCAGGGCTCTGGGAAACTGGGGTTCCAAGGTACACTGGTGAGATCGTCTGCCCAGGGAAGTCAAACTGGCATCATGGTGGCATCTGCAACTTGGTGGCTGAACAGCATTAAGATACAAATCAGAGCAAATTGTTTAATAATCAGAAATATAAAGGGTAGAATATAACAGATGCATTTTGAGGTCTTTGTGTTGTATGAAACTAGGAAGTCTATTTTAGGTATACTCCAAGGGGCACATGACTGTACTAATTTTTGACTGCTACACCTGACAGCTTACATGCAGCTGAGCCAAAGGTATTATTTGGGGAAATGGTGTCAGAGTTGTAAATGGGACTATACAGCTGGATCAGAGCAGAGAGTAGCTCACGAATATGGGATATAAATACTGTAAACTCTGAACCCCATTGATGTGATCTGGGTCCCATATTCAGCACAAGAGCCTATGTAACCTCTACATACCTGTAGGTCTGAGCTGACATTCTATGGTTACAACTAGGAACATTCTAGACCACACTCATTTCATCTTCTTTGAGTGGCAGAGTGTCTTGACTTAGCCTCCCTTCAGACAGTGGGACAATCCCCACTGTTGTTGATCCACATTGAGGGCATAGTCCTATAGAAGGCCTCAAGAGGGTCCATAATGCTGTTCTTGATGGAGATGACCAGCGATGGTGGAGAGAGGGATCTGTTAGAGGTCTAGGCCCATCATATCTATGTAGGAATCCCAGGATGGAATCATGGATGATGGTATAGCCTGGTAGTGACCAAAAGAGCCATCATTAAAGTATACCAGTCTCTTGCCCTTACCCAGCTTTTATAACTCTTACTTTATCTGACAAGATTAGCCATAGAATGAATGAGAGAACTGAAATAGGAATTAGGAGAGGAGGGTATCTAGGTCTAAGTAGAATTTATTTGATTAAATACTTCATGGTGTTTCTTTTTAATTTTTTATTATCTTTATATTTTTTATTGGACAGACATCCAGAAATCAAGAGGAAAACGGTATAATAGAGAGACAGAGAGATACCTGCAACACATCTTTACCACTTTCAAAGCTTTCCTCCTACAGATGGGGACCAGGGGACTCAAACCTGGGTCCTTGTGCACTGTAATGTGTGCGCTCATCCAGGTGCACCACTACCCGGATCTTCTTGGTGTCTTTTTCAGATGTTTCTGGTACTTGCTTGTTCCACTTACTGATTCACTACAAACTCTTGCATGTTTTCTTTAAAGTGGATATTTCCTAATGTATGGATATGAGTGTCTATGAGTGCTACCTCAGGGGCCCTGGTCTACATCTGGGTTCTGTGGCTTTGTTAGGAAGTGTGCCACCCGAAACGAAATGAAGGAGTCATCTCAGCTAGGAAGGTCTTACTGGGGTAATGGAGCTGGAGGGATGACATCCCATGCCTGACATGGCTGATTACTGGGCTTCAGTGCTTGTCTGAGGAATCTACTGCCTCTAGAGGCCACTTTTATCCCCCTACTTTCCTTTCTTTCTTTCTTTCTTCCTTCCTTCCTTCCTTCCTTCCTTCCTTCCTTCCCTTCTTTCTTTCTTCCTTCCTTTCTTTTGTAAATATTTATTTATTGATTGATTCCCTTTTGTTGCCCTTGTTGTTTTTTTTTTTGTTGTAGTTATTATTATTGTTATTATTTGATGTCATTGTTGGATAGGACAGAGAGAAATAGAGAAAGGAGGAGAAGACAGAGAGGGAGAGAGAAAGACAGACACCTGCAGACCTGCTTCACCACCTGTGAAGCAACTTCCCTGCAGGTGGGGAGCCGGGGCTCGAACCTGGATTCTTACTCCTGTCCTTGCACTTTGCTCCATGTACACTTAACACTCTGTGCTACCGCCCCACTCCCTTACTTCCTTTCTTTTTCTTTCTTCTTTCCTTTCTTTTTTCTCCTTCCTTCCTTCCTCTCTTTTTTCTTTTTTTAATTTCTTTATTGGGGAATTAATGTTTTACATTCAATAGTAAATACAATGGTTTTTACATGCATAATGTTTCTCAGTTTTTCATATGACAATACAGCCCCCACTAGGTCCTCTGTCATCCTTTTTGGACCTGTATTCTCCCCACCCACCCAACCCAGAGTCTTTTACTTTGGTGCAATATGCCAATTCCAGTTCAGTTTCTACTTGTGTTTCCTCTTCTGATCTTGTTTTTCAACTTCTGCCTGAGAGTGAGATCATTTCATATTCATTCTTCTGTTTCTGACTTATTTTACTTTACATGAAATTTTCAAGGTCAATCCAAGATTGGCTGAAAATAGTGAAGTCACCATTTTTTATCGCTGAGTAATATTCCATTGTGTATATAGACCAAAACTTGCTCAGCCACTCATCTGTTGTTGAACACCTGGGTTGCTTCCAGGTTTTGGCTTTTACAAATTGTGCTGCTAAGAACATAGTTGTATACAGATCTTTTTGGATAGATTTCAGGGTGTCTCTCTCCTTCTCCACCAGTGTGGCCTCCAGGGGAAAGGTAACGGGCTGTTTCTTTCTCGCTCACGACAGGGGTGACACGAAGTAAAAGACACCAGGGGACTCTTAGCGTGAATCTAGAATCTGAGTCCTTAGAATCCCAGAATCCTAGAGTCCGTTTATTAGCAAAGTGGAGATGAGTTAAATAGAAAAGCAATGAAGTCAATTATTGTTGAAATATGACAGAAATTACAGGTTTCTTAACAGTCAGCATGCCCCTAAGGTAGGGGGCTGGTATGACAGGAATTGATGAGATACGAGACAGTTATTCTCCATAACGCAAGCAACTTAATTATCCAAAGGTATCTGAGAGAGGTATAGGGGTTAAACCCATAGGGTGAGACAGAGAGAAGATGGATATCAAAAAGCCATATAGTTTGGAATTTCTCTTGTCTGGGGTCTGAGGTGTGTGATGGAGTGTGTGATAAGGTGTGTTCTTCTGTGATCAGAAGGTGACTTTGAATAAGTGAATCTGTGGCCATGTGGCCTGCAGTTAATGGAGGGAAGTATTGGGGTTTCTGTGGGCCTGAGAGTCAAGAAGGAAAGAACCAAGTCTGAGTTTCCCCCCTTATGCTCACCTCGGTTGAGAGAGACTTACCAAGAGGTTATCTTCTCAGACCTCCATCCAAAGATGGGGGTCCTTCTCCCTAAGCTCTATCAGGCTTACACATGTTCCCAACATCTCCCCCTAATTACTTTAATTAATGAACAGTGTTTATGGATCAATGTCAGAGCATTTCTTTTCTCTAAAGGAATATGAGTGTAAGGGTGAACTGAGACCCTTTGTACTGTAACATGTGTAATGTCATGTATGTGTTTCTTGAGGAATTGCAATAGGACTGAAATAGCTAGCAAAGGGCCTAGGAGAGGCAGAAGCCAAGCAGTTAAAGGAGAAGAGAACCAGGAGTTAGTACCAAAAGAGGAAAAGGAATTCTTAATATCACGGCTAAGTTTGTGCAAGATATTAACATTTCGCTTTTACAAATCTAATTTCATTTACAAAAGAAACAACATTTTTCTAGACAAAGATCACATTATTTAGCATAAATCAAGTCCAAACCATGGCGGTTCTGGAGTACCACCTTGGCAAGGGAGTTCATCTGTCTCTGGAGAGGCTCCAAGCTGTCAGAGGTGAAGTCAAATGGACTGTTGAAGCTGATTTTCAGTGCATCTAGCAGCATAGAGGGATTGTCCCAAAGTCCACCAGCAAGTCTAAGGGGAGCAGTCAGTGGATGTGATGTCCAGGGGAAGAAACAGCACGTCTGGTCCTCTGGTGGGTCAGCGCCAGCTGATGAAATTCTTCTTCTTCATAGAGGGTCAGCTGTGGAACAAGAGAAACTAGGATGCAAGGACCAGATAGAGAAGAATTGATACGAAAATATAGGGTGGTGTTGCACCAAAACACAAACAGAGAAGGTGCATACACATTAGAAGTCAAGGTGAGGTTCCTTGAACATCAAGGAACATTGGGAGTAAAAGAAGAGGTCAATAAACATGTAAGAATGAAATCAGAACCAATGGATTCTGTATAAAGAGGAATTGAAGTCAGAGGTGGTAGGTCAGCAGAAAGAGAAGACTTGGATAGGCTGGTGAGGTTAGCTGGAGTATATACTGGCATGGTATCCTTTGTGGTAAGGACTTGCCAACAGGGACTCTGTGGATTTTGCAAGAGCAGTAATGTCATCCACCATAATAAAAGGAAAACAAACATGGACATCCAGTGTTGAAAAATTAAAAAAGAAAAATATATATGTCTCTATGAATGGAAAAGTGGGTGGCTTTGTCAATGAGATATAATAAATGGACAATTCGAATTTTTGTAAATATTAAAAAGGTTTAGTGTATTTACTTCATTGACACTTTAGCCAACTGAATACTGGGGGGGTGCATTCCCCCCTTTTTTTTATTAATTGAGCTGAAGGGTTTTAGTTTTTCTTGTTTGAGCTGTAGCCCACATAAATTTAGAAAAAGTACCAATTGAGAAGAAAAAAAAAAGTTTTTGTTTACCAAACATGGGCAGGTGAGTTACATCAACCTGCCAGAGAGCATTGGCTTTTATCAATGGGGATTAGTCTTAAAATTCTGAATTGCAGGATCTTAATTAAACAAAGCAGGAACCAGTAAAGTGTTCTCACTATGGCAGGTCAAGCATTAAAATTTAAGACGCTTGTAAAAAAAAAAAATGAGAGAAAAATTTTAGGATATGAGTGACTGTAGGAGTCATCACACACCCATAAATAAAAAAGAAAAATGTTTAGTTTTAAATCTTACCATATGAGCAGTCGATTCTTCATTTGTAGATTGTACCTATAACTATTTACTTAAGAGAAAATAATGTGTACCAAGTTAGAAGTTTAACAGTTAGAATTGGCTTGAGTTCCTTCATATGATTTTAGAAGGGTCTTTATTAAAATATACCAGTATGTTATAGAAAGTCAATACTTAATGTGTTGACATGATAAAATACTTACTATTTTTTAAATCACTTAAACAATTTTAAACTTAGTTTGTTAGAATCTTTGCTTATCACACCCTTAGGGCAGCTATAAACAGGGTGGGTACACAACTTAATTGATCTTTCACTAAGCTAAGATAAACCTCATAGCTTAAATGTTCAAAAATAAATTTTTACTGTTACATTTTTTAGATGAAAATTTTACACTAAATAATTTTGTTGAATCACATCTGCTGAATAAATTTTTTTTTTATCATGCCAGGAATATCATGTTTAACCTTTTTTTCCTGGCAAGGCCACTGCTCTACCCAGACTGGGTCATCAGAAAGCCATTCTAGGTGAGGGGTTTCATGACGAATAGTGGTGTTTAGAATTGGGGGTGCTGGTAAGATTTAGAATTTTCACCCTCGTGAGAGAGATGCCCTGTAGAGGAGTCAGAACAGATAACCATATTTAAAGATTCTAATAAATCTCTGCCCAATAGGTTAGTGCTGATGTCAGCGATCAAAGGGTGGAAAAGTCTGGTAGTCCCATCAGGATCTTCCCAAACAAGTGGGTCTTGGGTCTGAAAGGCCTGTGTAAGGCCGCCCACCCCATGAAGTCTAGGTCCAGGGAGGAGATTCCAGTGCCTGGGCACCTCCTTCTGTCTTAAAATAGTTCTGTCAGCTCCGGTATCAATCAGACATTTATAAGGTTTTCTGTCAGTCAGGAGTGTCATAATTGGGTGACCTCGTTCAATAACAGGGGTAGTCCACAATACTTCTGGCTCTGGACTAGCACCTACCCTTTCCAGCTGGCTATCTTTATCCTGGGTCCTCTCATGGACTGGGTGCTCTCCCCTATGCTCAGCAGGGAGCAGTGCAGGGGGCACCGGACAGGCTCCCTGGCTGGATGGAGGAGTGATATCTACAGAGCATTTTATTATTTCCATATCTTTCCCTCTTTCAGGGGCTAAGGGTTGCCCTGAATCTAGTTTAAATCTTTGTCAGAGTCTGGTAAAGGTGTGCCACCTTTATGCGTTTTAGAACGACGACTCTGATGATAGCCCTTCTGGCACCGAGAACAAAGTGTCTTAGCTTTCTGGTTGCCAGATGGGGTGCGGGGTCCCTGTTTGCCTTTAAAAAACTGGTTACGCCAGTGCCCCTCACGACCACACTGAAAGCAGACTCCCTTCTGTTTATCTAAGGCAGCTGCAAAAGCTTGCGCCATAGTGGTGGCCTGGTGAGTGCTGGACCCTATCTCTTGAGTGGCTAAAATCCACTGACTTGGGGTCTCATTCTTTAGATACAAACATGCCTGACAGAAGTCTGGAAGAATTCCTTCCCATACTATAATTTTTAATAATAACTGACGGGCATTTGGATCAGAAAATTTTCTCTCTAGGCTGGCCTGTATTCTGGTGATAAACTTAAAGATTCCTCTCGCTCCTGGCATAGGGTGAGTATAGGGGCAGGACTCTCGCCTGTAGGCAGTGTTAATCGGTCCCATGCCTGCATTGCGCAGAGGTGCACCTGGTCAAAGTAACCGGGTGGAAACCTGGTCTCTGCCTGAAGAATTTTGGTGCTCAAGCAGCCTGTGCCAAAGAATGCATAGAAATTCCAATCTGGCTGCCCTTCAGTATTTCTATGAGCTTGCTGCAAACACTCATCCAAAAAATGCTTCCCACTGGAGAAAAAGCGGGCTAGGCAGTACAGCTCTCATAATGTCCCTCCAATCTTGGGGTGTATTTAAATTTTGTAGATAACCCTGGAGAATAGACTTTGTCCAAGAGGAATGAACCCCGTCTTCCTGAATAGCGATTTTGAGTTCTTTTAATTCAGAAGCTGCATAGGGGTACCAGGAGCTAGGTTTCTGCCTGTTTGGGACCAAATTTACAGGGTATGCACTAAGCTGTCCTGGGGAAAACTGATCTCTTAGCTGGCATAAGCGTTCAGAGTCTGTCATAGCCATTTTTGGAGCAACAGGGAGCAGTGAGGTAGTTGGAGCAGGAAGAGGAGGGAGAGGAGCGGTGCACAGGGTCTGTGCGGGTGGCTGTGATTCCCGTGGCTGCCTTTCATTTACTGCCATGTCCTGCAGCTCTGGCATAGCCAGAATTACTGGCATGGGCGATAGCGCCTGTTGTGCCGAGGGCAGCGGCGCTTGTGGGAGCTGTACAGGTTGCTGCAGTGACAGCAATGAAGCCATGGGCGCCTCTAACTGCACACTGACTGACATGGCGGCTGAATCGGAGGTGCCTGTGCCTTCTTAGCTGGCTCTGTTACTGCCCAAGGTGGTGATACAGGCAAAAATAATGCTTGTGGTCCAGGGGGCAACACTGGAGATGGTGGCCTGGTTCATGCAGGGAAGGGCAGGGGTATCTGAGGAGGAGGCAGAGGTGGAGAGGAAGGTGCAGAGAATGGCAGAGGGAGAAACGGAAACTGCAGAACAGATTCTTCAGATTCTGCCCTTTCTGGAGAAAAAAGCTTAGACTTAGCCAAGAGAGCAACCTGATCCCTTAATTCCCGAATAGCAGTCTCAAGGCTAGCCTCTTTTTTAGTATCTGATCCTTTCAATTCCTTTAAGACTTGCACTGGGGGTGCTGGAGTGGCCCCACCCTCCAGAGACTTGGCTGAGGGAGAGCTGTCCCTTTTCTCTGGTTCCTTAGCAGATGCTGCACACTGTTTTAATGCAGCAGTGATTGCCAGGAACTGAACATCTAGCTCTCTTAATCCTTCAGCTTCCTCCTTGCTGGCTAAATATGCCACACAGGCCCATGACTCCGGGTCATAGATATGCTCTTTCCTAAACCAGGGGGCTACATGAATCACCACATTCCAACATCGTAGGGCCTGTTTCTTTGATAGCTTTAACACTCTGGTAGCTAACAAGTTTCAAAAGCACTTAATTGGAGGTTCCTCCTGGGTTGAAAAAAAATTCCCCATGTCTGTTTAGCTCAGAAATTAGGTGAGGGTCTAGAGAAAATGTTACAAAATTTGGATAGGAGGAAAGATTAGGTCAGACCTGTTAGGATTCAACTGGGGAAGAATACTCAGTTTCTCAGAGCCTGGCCAGGGTTCTGTTCCACTGAGGTTCTCCCTCTGTATCCTCTCCACGAGCTTCCCTGGAGTGTGAAAAGATAGGGAGAAGGAGAGAAATATCACAGGGGCTCAAATGAGAGCCTTGGGGTTACCATTCCGATGTGTTTCGCTGTATCTTCTTGATTTCCTGAAGTCACGGTCCTGATCCCGTCAGTTGGGCCAGTGTTTTTTTTCAACCGGGTGAAAGCTGATGCCTGATGGGCCGATTTTCCTCTTGAGGTTCTAGAAATTCTGCCCCACAGTGGGCGCCAGATTTCAGGGAGTCTCTCTCCTTCTCCGGCAGTGTGGCCTCCAGGGGAAAGGTAACGGGCTGTTTCTTTCTCGCTCACGACAGGGGTGACACGAAGTAAAAGACACCAGGGGACTCTTAGCGTGAATCTAGAATCTGAGTCCTTAGAATCCCAGAATCCTAGAGTCCGTTTATTAGCAAAGTGGACATGAGTTAAATAGAAAAGCAATGAAGTTAATTATTGTTGAAATATGACAGAAATTACAGGTTTCTTAACAGTCAGCATGCCCCTAAGGTAGGGGGCTGGTATGACAGGAATTGATGAGATACGAGACAGTTATTCTCCATAACGCAAGCAACTTAATTATCCAAAGGTATCTGAGAGAGGCATAGGGGTTAAACCCGTAGGGTGAGACAGAGAGAAGATGGATATCAAAAAGCCATATAGTTTGGAATTTCTCTTGTCTGGGGTCTGAGGAGTGTGATGAAGTGTGTGATAAGGTGTGTTCTTCTGTGATCAGAAGGTGACTTTGAATAAGTGAATCTGTGGCCATGTGGCCTGCAGTTAATGGAGGGAAGTATTGGAGTTACTGTGTGCCTGAAAGTCAAGAAGGAAAGAACCAAGTCTGAATTTCCCCCCTTATGCTCACCTTGGTTGAGAGAGACTTACCAAGAGGTTATCTTCTCAGACCTCCATCCAAGGATGGGGGTGCTTCTCCCTAAGCTTTATAAGGCTTACACATGTTCCCAACAGATAGATGTATTGAGTTCCTTAGGATCTATCCCCAAGAGAGGAACTGCAGGATCATAGGATAGATCCATTTCTAGCCTTCAGAGAATTCTCCAGACAGTTCTCCACAGAGGTTGAACCCATTTACAATCCCACCAGCAGTGTAGGAAGGTTCCTTTGACCTCACAACCTCTCTAGCATTTGCTCCTGTTACCTTTTCTGATGTATGACATTCTCACAGGAGTGAAGTGGTATCACATTGTTGTCTTTATTTGCACTTCTCTGATAATCAATGACTTGGAGCATTTTTTCATGTGTTTCTCAGCCTTTCGGAACTCTTCTGTGGTAAATATTTTGCCCATGTCCTCCCCCCATTTTTGTATGGGATTATTTGTTGTTGTTGAGTTTGGCAAGCTCTTTATATATTTATTGTTTATTAGCCTCTTGTCTGATGTATGGCATGTAAAGATCTCCCATTCTGTGAGGTGTCTCTTGGTTTGGGTAGTGAGTTTTTTTTGCTGTGCAGAAGCATTTTAATTTGAGGTAGTCCTATAGGTTTATGCTTGCCTTAGTCTTCTTTGTAATTGGATTTGTTTCATTTAAGATGTCTTTAAAATTTATGCAGAAGAGAGTTCTGCCAATATTTTCCTCTAAGTATCTGATAGTTTCTGGTCTCTCTCTCTCTCTCTCTCACCCCTTTCCTCTTGAGTTCTGTCCAATAAATAAATAAAGATAATTAAATTTCCTCCATTAAAAATAAATAGCATAATGGTTATGCAAAGAGATGCTCTCCTTTCTGAGTCTCCAAAGTCCCAGGTTCCATCTTCTGCACCACCATAAGCCAGAGCTGAGCAGTGCTCTGGTTAAAAAAGAAAGGAAGAAAAAAAGATAGAGGAAAAGGAAACAGAGAGGAAAGGGAAAGAAAAACACCTGCAGCACACTTCACTACTCATGAAATCACCTCCCCCCATGCCTTGCAGGTAGGGAACAGGAGCTTGAATACGGGTCCTTGTGCATTGTAACTCGTGTCTTACCAGGCAAACTACTACCATGTCATAGATTTATTTATTTATTTACTTATTTATTTATTATCTTTGGATAGAGATAGTCATAAATTGAAAGAGAGAGGGGTGACAGAGAGGGAGAAAGACAGAGAAACACTGGCAGCACTGTTGAACCACTCGGAAAGCTTCCTCCCTGCCGGTGGGGATCAGGGGCTCTAACCTGCATCCTTGCACTATGTAACTTATGGACATATGCAGGTCCACCACCACCTGGACCCCAAGTTGATTTGTTTATTCATTTATTTGCCTCCAGGGTTATTGCTGGGGCTCAGTGCCTATACTACGAATCCACTGCTCCTGGAGGCCATTTTTCCCTTTTGTTGCCCTTGTTGTTAATTGTTGTTGCTATTATTATTGTTGTTATTGCTATCACTGTTGTTGGATAGGACAGAGAGAATTTTAGGGAAGATGGGAAAACAGAAAGGAGGAGAGAAAGACAGACACCTGCAGACCTGCTTCACTGCTTGTGAAGCCACCCAGGATCCTTGAGCAGGTCCTTGTGCTTTGGCCATATACACTTAACCCACACTGCCTCCCAGCCCCCCAAAAATATTTTTTAACATAAAGACATCTCCCAAAGTATTTCTCAGTCTATTCTGGATGTCAGTTAAATTTTATATAGATGTTCCCTACCATTTATTCCTGTAACTAATCTTATACAACATTATGATTATTATATGCCTTATTTTTTATCAATATTAAGAACATTTATCTATATATTTAGCACATATGTAGTTATTTTTGGTTGAAAATATTGTATATTATCATCATAAGATGATTGAGCAATGCATTAATTACCAAGATTTATTTTATAAGCTTATCCAGTAAGAATGCCTATTAGGCCCCGATTTGTTTCAGAATTCAGTTTGTGCATGTGTTATTTCTATAGATAGGCACACACAGGTATATTTATGCTATCTGATATGCTAACTACACCCATTTGACATTCTATGAATTTGTATGACTTTCTGTATAACATAAAGTAAATATCTTTATCAATTAATTTTGAATAAGATATAATTTGTCTTGACATACTTGGTTAAAATAAGCCTTCTTTATCATTAATTAATACTAGTGAAAGACTTTGATAGGGCTGGTCCTAATGATCCAATTCTTAAACCACTTGCTTATAAAGACCTCACTCTACTATCAGACTCCTAAAAAGTCCCTTTGCATACATACATACATTCCCCCATAATACAAAAATATTACATTTATTTAGTATAAGAACATGAACATGTATTCTTATTAGTATTAATTTCAGGCTTTGGGAGGGGCTGGTTTTGTCATTCAATTCATCTAAGAGACAACTATTACTAAGTAACCATGCTTTACAATAACAGGTCTATTATGCTTTTAGGTCATAAAAATTACTATGTAATATACTGTATATCTGTTATATATTAGGAGAAAACAAGATTATTAAATTCAAGGACCTTCTGTACTTTGATTTAAAAAATAGCTATCCTTGGACAAAAAAAAATAGCTCACTTGGGTAATAATGTGATGTTTTACCTAGGTCCCAACCCAGCCCCTACATCTTTGAAGAGAATTTCAGCACTATGATCTCTTCCAGACTCTCTTTGTCTCTTTAACTTCTTTGTCTCTATCTAAACTAAACAAAATAAAATAACAACACTTATTAAAAGGAGGAAAAGTTTGAATTGACCCATTAGAAGTAATTGTGACTAACACTACAAGTCAGTGATGCACAGAGAAAAAAAAAATCCAATTCAATAAAGACTGGAACGTGAAATTTGTTCTTTGCTACGGCACTCAAAACGCCTGCCCCAACCATCTCTGAAAAATCAACTTTAATCAGTGAGTCTTTGTATATGCTTTGGTTTCTTCATGTATGAAATGGATCTGACCTTGGTGACTGCACTGTAGGACCCTGTGATCATGGTGAAGACGGAATAAGGTGCTGGAAACGAGTTGTTACGAGAGACAAGCAAACCAAACACTAAGAGCTCCTTCAACAAAATATGAGCACAAGGACCCTTTCCCCATTATAAGAACTAGATGCAGAACAAATTATTCCCATGTGGGTTCTTTCAAAAGTCATATAGAACAGAAAGGAAAGGAAAGGCGACGTTCCATTTAATGAAAGGAGGGAGATGCTGTTCATGACTTTTTCTTAGTAGTTGCAATTTGCTTACAGAAGAGCAAAACAAAACAGCAGACACTCGATGCTGAGACCATTACTCACATCTTTTCCTGTGCTTCCCTGTAAAATTTTTTGAGTGTCATTTATCACATAATACATTTTAATAGCAATATATCCAGACAATTTTCCAATTTCATGTGGCGCATACATCATATATTAGTGAGGACATCTAGTAATTTAATAAATCTTTCAAGATTTCAGTGGTAAATATTCATTTTTTGTTAAACATCAGCCCATGAAAGGAAAGAATAAGAAATCTAAAAAACAAAAAAACAAAAAAAAAAAAACCTCTTACTCAAATTCACTATCCCATCATTATTCATTTTAGAGTAAGGTTATCTAAATGTACCTTATTTTCTAATTAAGAATTTCTTTTATGACCAGAAAATTGCTTTTGGGAGCTGCCCTGCAGCCCTGCCAAGTGCCACCCAGCACCATCACACGCACACAGGAGAGGCCATTTCCCATATTCATCAGATGAGTGTTTTCTCTACAGAATTGCTTTGGATGGGGAATGAGGCTGCACTTCTGACACTGCCTTTTTACTGTGAAAGAACCCCAAATGTATTTTATCAGAGTGCAAGGATAGTGCAGGAAATAAGATCATGGTGGCATTTGTTAGCTCCGACTCTAATGGTGGTAAAAATTACGAAAGAGCAGGACTCTGTGCTAACCTGACAGGATTAATGACCCTCCTTTGCCAGCCAGCTTTCAGGGACTTAATTTGTCTCTGAACAATAATGCTGGGCGTGGACCTGGCTTCTCCTCTCCGAAGCTCCACTGTTCAATTGTGAATAGGACATTCAATGACAATGGCAGAAAAGCCTTCAAAACAGTGGTGGCCTTTAGCAGGGGTGGTCTAAATTGAAGGAGACCTATGCTGAGCTCAATGGCAGGCTGCAAGCAGTAAGGTGAGACACAAGCAGTTGGGGGCTCAGCTGTGGACATGCCTGGGGAAGGGCCTCCAGATTCCCAAAGCCTGGATTTGTGTATTTGATGGCTTCTTGCTCAGAGAGCCAGAACTGTTGGACCCTGCCTTTGGCTCCCAGTCACCCAAGGACAGCAATTGAGTCTTAGCTGTGACATCAGTTTACAAATTCTACATAAATGATAATGGATTTGGGAGTCCGGAGATAGTGCAGCTGGTTAAGTGCATGTGGTGCAAAGTGCAAGGACGGGCTTAAAGATATTGGTTCAAGCTTAAAGATACTGGTTCAAGCCACCTGCAGGGGAGACATTTCATGAGTTGTTAAGCAGGCCTGCAGGTGTCTATATTTCTCTCCCCCTCTCTGTCTTCCCATCTTCTCTCCATTTCTTTCTGTCCTATTCAAGAATGACAACATCAATAACAGCAATAATAACTACAACAGTAAAGCAGCAAGGGCAACAAAAGGGAATAAATAAATAAATATTAAAAATGATAATGGATTAAAATGCAAATCTAAGTCAGGGAACAAAATACAACATAACACTGTCTTTTTTGCCATTTTTTTTCTCTATTTTATTGATATGACAGAGAGGAGTTGAGAGGGGAGTGGGAGATTGAGAGCGAGAGGTAAAGATAGAAAGGAACCTGCAGGCTTGTTTTACTGATGAAGAAGCAACTCCTTTGCAGATGGGGAGCAGGAGCTTGAACTTACATTCTTGCTATGAGCACTTCATTGTATACACCATTGCCCCTCTCAGCGTTTTGTTGTTGTTGTTTGCTTTTTTTGTGAGAACAATGGTTTACCTTTAAAATATATATATTTGTTCATTGATGACACATAGAGAGAATCGGAGAATCCCATGCAGAGCTGGGGATTGAACCCAAGACCTCATACTTATAAGTTCTGTGTATACTACACTCTACCATGTGGTGGCCTCTTGGCCTCACACAGAATCAAATTTCTGGGGTTGGGTGATGGGTTACCTAAGTAGAATATGGTTTACTTTCTCAGTTCACACATACAGGGAGAAACTTCAAGAACGGTGGAGCTGTTCTACAACTGTCTCTCTCTTCTTCACCTTGTTTAGAAAAAAAAAAAAAAAAAAAAGGTTTCCTGGAATCTGGAATAGTGGAGTTGTCATATAAGTGCCAAGCTCTGGTATTAACCCTAGTGACACAAATAATAATAATATCTATAATAATAATAATAAGAGGAGGTGGTGAAGGAAGTAGAGAATGAAGAGGAGGAGAGGGGAGGAGGAGGAAAATTCTACCAAATAGTTCAGAACCATTGCAAGGTAGATTTTCACTGGCAATTCCATAAATCATATCAACCTTTTATTTTTTTTTAAATTTAATTGGGAGCTGAAGAATGACCTACAGCCTCCTGCATAACTCATATTTTCAGTGAGTGGCTTTCTGGGGACATTGTTTTGTTTTCATTCTTTAATGGACATTGTTTGTTCAGACAGAGGGAGATAATGGCACAGAGCAAGAAGAGACAGCACAGCACCATGACACCATGACACCATCTCCCCACCCCCAGTGTGCTCCCATTTGGTGCCTGGGTTTGAATGCAAGGTCTCAAAGTCCACAAGGCATGCTCTCAACCTGCTGAGCTATCCCCAAGCTGTACATTTATCTTTATCTGTGTTCTGCAGACATGGGACTCAGCTTCCCTCTCTCCCATGTGTAGCCAGAAAGGATAATACCATTTGAAGAAATAGCATAGATGCTGAAGGGGGAAGGTAAATAGGGAGGAAATGCATAGGGTAAGCAGAACTAGTAAACCGTGGATGTGACTGGCTTGGTGTGGCCAGACAAGGTGGGTTACACAAGCAGGTGAAGAGGGAACAATCATCATAGACAGTGTCTTGGTAGAAGCTACCACCTTGTGTTGGACTCATCTGAGTATTAGAATATGTCACTTTTCACTTCTGATTAATACATAACTTGGCCAGAAATCTTTATTATTGAATTTTATTTTTTAAAATAGACCTGGTAAATAGGTTCTTTTCCATTAAAGGATCTTAACAACCCACAAGTAGTCAAGCAATATAAATTCAAATCACACACAAGCATGTTTAAATTTTTTTTTTTTTTACAGAATTCAGGCACAAAATACTTTCATCTGTTTTCTAGAATTATCATTAGTTCTTTTTTTATCTTTTCCGTTTATTATTTATAAAAAGGAAACACTGACAAAACCATAGGATAAGAGGGGTACAACTTCCACACAATTCCCACTACCAGAACTCCTTATCTCATCCCCTCCCCTGATAGCTTTCCTATTCTTTAACCCTCTGTGAGCATGGACCCAAGGTCTTTGTGGTATGTAGAAAGTGGAAGTTCTGGCTTCTGTAATTGTTTCCCTGATAAACATGGGCGTTGTTAGGTTGATCCATACACCCAGCCTATCATTATTTCTTAACAAAATTATCTCAGATACTAGATAGTTTTGCTTTGTTATAATTTATTTATTTATTTATTTAGGCCACCAGGATTATCACTGGGGCTCAGTGTCTGAACTATGAATACACTGACCCTAGCATCGATTTTTTAATTTTTTTTCGGATAGGAAAGAAAGAAATTGAGAGAGTAGGGGGAGATAGAGAGGGAGAGAGAAAGATAGGCATCTGCAGACCTGCCTCACCACTTTTGAAACTTCCCCTAGCAGGTGGGGAGCCAGGGGTTCAAACCAGGGTCCTTACATTTCATGGGTCCTTACATTTCAGATTATGTGTGCTTAACCTGGTGCATCACACCCAGCCCCACCTAAATCTTTTATACTTAATTTCACACACAAAAATTGATAGACATCTTTTTTCTCAATTCAGTATTTTAAAATGAAGCTCTCAATGCTACATTTTCAGTTCATAAGAAGTTACCACTTCACTATTACTTTAAGAAGATTCTTAGTCTGAAGGAAATTCTATTGACAGAAAATATCATTTGACATACAGAATATTTTTGTCTAATAGAGAAAAGCCAATGTAAAATGGAGAAAGAGATATGGACAGTAATTATATAGGTTCATAAAATGTACCATACTTACTGCTTAAAGGCTGAAATCAGCATTGAAATAACTTTTAAAATATATAGTTATGCATTAATTCATTTATTTGAGAGAGGGATAGAGACTTATCAACACTGATTTCCCACTTACGTAGCTTCCCCCTGTAGATAAGGGCATGGGGCTTGAACCAAGGTCCTTGTGTACTATAATGTGCACACTTAACCAGCTGTATGTACCAACCCAAATTCTTTATATAATCCCAAGCGGTTCTTACTCCCCTTAAAGTGCTGAGCTCTGTGTAGAATCCATATATATATCTCAGTCTGAGAGCTTTTATTATTTGAAAGATAATCTGAACACAGCAAGTCCAATGGTGCTTAAAGGTGGCATTGAACTAGAAACCCTCACAGACATGTGTAGCTCTTCCTATTCAAGGACACCTATCCCAGATGTTGACTCTATACTACTCTAATTGTTGATTTTTCTTTCTAACTTGAGTTAAGTTAAAAGAGATTTTGACCATCATCTCAGAAATTCCAAAATGGGATAGCATTATGTATTTATTAAGTAATGTTTTTACTGAAAGTTTAGATGTGAATAAAACAAACTGTCTTCTGTTTAAAATATCATTAGCAACTAACACCTTATTGATGTCAGCTTGGAGATATACATTTTGCACATGTTCTTTAACTGCAACACTGAATTTTGTTGGGAATTATGAAGATTTTTATGGTAGTGGGAAAAACCAAGTTCCAGAGAGGCTAAGTATCTCAGCCAATGACAGAGAAAGATAAAATGGATGTTAACCCAACTCTTCACACCTAAGTACTCTTAACAATGGACCAAACTCTTTCTTTTTTCTTTTCTTTTTTTATTAGTAATTTACAAAATTACCAAATAACAAGAGGACAATGTCAAACCATTCCCGCCACTGAATTCTGTGTCCCCGTCCACTCCCTTGGAAACTGCAGTGAATTCTCCCAAAGTCACAGATATGGTTTATCTATTTATCTATGTACCTATATATCTGATCTATCATCTATCTTTATTTTTGCCTATTTTCCCCTATGGTTTTCCTTCTCTTCCTTTTAAGTCACACATATATACCTATTACTACTTCTAAATGTCCTGTTTAACCTATTGTCTCTCTTTTTCTTCTTCCTCTTCTTCTTCTTCTTCTTCTTCTTCTTCTTCTTCTTCTTCTTCTTCTTCTTCTTCTTCTTCTTCTTCTTCTTCTTCTTCTTCTTCTTCTTCTTCTTCTTCTTCTTCTTCTTCTTCTTCTTCTTCTTCTTCTTCTTCTTCTTCTTCTTCTTCTTCTTCTTCTTCTTCTAGCGTTTGCCCTTCTTCCGTAGCCAGTCAACAGCGTCAGGTTGAGCCTGATGTAAAGTTTCAAGACCTCCTTTGAATCTGTAGAGGTGGCAGTCATTGACTATGTGGGTCATAGTCTGTCTGTAGTCGCAGGGGCAGTTCAGGTCATCTCTGGCTCCCCAGCGATGGAACATAGTGGCGCACCGGCCATGGCCTGTTCGATAGCGATTGAGGAGGGCCCAATCATAACGTGCTAGGTCAAAGCCGGGTTGATGCTCGCAGGGGTCTGTGATGAGGTGTTTGTTCTTGACCTCAGCTGACTGCCAACTCTGTTTCCAAGAGACTGGAACAGAGAAGTTCAGTGTAGGCGTAGGGGACCAGATTGGGTGATGAGACGTCAAGCGTTGGACAGGGTGGGCGAAGATATCCGCGTATATTGGCAGGTCCGGTCGAGCGTAGACGTGGGAAATGAACTTAGATGATGCCGCATCCCGACGAATATCTGGCGGGGCGATGTTGCTAAGAACTGGCAGCCATGGAACCGGGGTGGAACGGATGGTTCCAGAAATGATCCTCATGGAGGAATATAATTTGGAATTGACCAAGTGGACTTGGGGGCTACGGAACCATACTGGGGCACAGTATTCTGCAGTGGAATAGCATAATGCCAGAGATGATGATTGTAGTGTGGAAGCGCTCATGCCCCATGAGGAGCTGGCCAGTCTTGCAATGATGTGACTCCTCGCGCCCACTTTGCTGCAGTTTTTATGAGATGTTCGTGAAATGACAGAGTGCGATCGAGAGTAACGCCAAGATAGACTGGCTGGGCTTCATGCCGGATTCTCCTATCGCCAAGCTGCACATGAAGCTCACGCGAGGCCGAGGCATGGTGTAGATGGAAAACAGATGCCGAGGCATGGTATAGATGGAAAACAGATTGTCTCTCTGGGACCTGATGAAACTGGAGTTCAGAGCCCTCTGGTTATCTTACCCTCTAGGAGTATGAATAATTCTCTCCCTCTAGGAGTATGAACCAAAATTCTTTTGAGGGTGTAGGCATAGGAGTTCTGACTTCTGTTATTGCTTCTCTGCTGGACATGGGCATTGGCCGGTGGATCCATACCCCCAGCCTCCATACTCCACTTGTTTATGGTACTAAGTGACACCATTTTAGTTCATATATGGTCTGCAAAGATCAACTACAAATCGGTTCAAATATTTAAGGACTACTAAGTATTTTTAGATGTTTGTACTGTCTAAGATGGTTGAACTGTGCCCTTACTGTGAGCCAGATTGCAGTGAGCTTTCCTCATTCATTTCTTTTACAACTTAATATGTTGTCTATTTGGCTCAACCATCACCATCATACCAATGGAAAAAAAATGCAAGAACAGAGAGATGAAGTGATTTGTTTTTGTGTTGTACCAGGCTAGTGCCAGATCTAAAATTCAAATTCAAATGCATTTGCACTCTGGCTAAAATCTTACCCTCCAAATCAAGCTGTCTCTTCACATGCTTTTCTGGTGTATTTGACCAGATTAAGGAGAATTTAACAGGAGCATATTCACATATACCATTACGACTTCAAAAATATGGAAATATTAAGGCCACTTAATTCTAAGGTGCTACTAGATAAGTCATTCACTTATAGTTAATCATATTATATAGTTAGCTCAATAGAATTTTCTGAATAATTTATCAGACAATGGGAAGATGCAACTATTTGACCATCACTGTTCTATTCTTTTGAAAAGAATGGGTAAGTACCTTTTTTTTTTTTTTTTTGCCGCTAGCAATGTGAAACAAGTATTGATGGAGTTCCAGAATGCTCAGTTCTTTAGAAGGTTGGTACAATAATTCTGAAAGTACAACTAAAGAAGAAGGTGGGCCAGGATAAATTGGGATGCAAAGGACTGGAGTCTATGAAGGGTCTGCTCTTTTGTATTTCATTCCATGGAGATGATATGTATGGGTCAGGGTCAGGAATACAGAAGAGTAAAGAGGTAGGAGTCTGAACTGATGAAATCTGCTTATTATAATGAAGTCTTAAGAGCTTTCAGTGGTTCACAGACAGGAGATTATAGTGGTGAACATGTGTTTTATTTATTTGTTTATTTATTTATTTATTTAAGAATTTCAGTCAGGTGTAATGTCACTCTTCAGATTCCAAAGAACTACAACTATGGGTGACAAGTAGAACTTAATGCATTTTAGGAAAAAGCAGATTGAGGTTAAATGTGTTTAACACAGGCATTTGAAATTACAATAGTATATGAATCTTAAGAAATAGAGTCAGTCTCAAAGTCAGCATTTGATCTGAGCAAAGAAGAGACCCAGAAGGAACATGGTAAGCCAGCCATGTTACGGAACAGATATGAAAAACATCCAAAAAGAGATAAAGAGAGAAACTAGGAGACAGACATACCAGCTTTTTAGTTAAAAAGTAAAGAATGTCCTGTGTTGGTGGGAATATCAGTATTCCTGTGGTGATGAGAAAAACCAAGCATGAGATGGAAAGGAACTGACAGCATAGGCCTGGAAGAAAACCAACCTGCAGAAAACCGACTGGGAAGGAAATGAGTATTCAGAAGCACTGCTTTTCCAAAATAAGGCCTTCTTGGCTGAGGCCTTCCTACTTGAGGCTCTTTAGTCCAAGGTTCAATCCCCAGCACTACCATAAACTAGAGCTGAGCAGTGCTTCCTCTCTCTCTCTCTCTCTCTCTCTCTCTCTCTCTCTATATATATATATATATATATATATATATATATATATCACCGTCTATGTCTCTTTATTTATCTCACTAAATAAAAATATATTTAAAAAATAATACGGGCAAAATATATATGATATAGGGAAATGGACACACATATATGCTTGAGCAACTAGATTCAAGACCCCAGTCTCTATCTGCATGGTAGAAGCTTCACAAGCAGTTGAGTAGGGCTGTAGGTGTTTCCTTTTCTCTCTCCCTCTTTCACTTTTTCTCTATTTTTCTCTATCTATACCAGAAAAAAGGTTGGGGAGGCCACCAGGGTGTCATGAAGGCACTGATTACCAGAAATAACTATAGTGGATATATATATTATATGGCACTGAAAAATAAAGTTGCAAACTTTTGAACACAATATGCAATGAAAACACATGCTTATACAGAAACAGCAGAACATTATGTTTCTAAACAATCAAGAAGAACTACATTATGCCAATAGCAAGGGAGAATCTTCAGTGTTTTTAAAGATCACATATTGATGATTTAAAAAAATAATTTCCTGTAACCAGCATTCTGTGAGCCAGCATGCATTCCATATTCATAGAAAGAGTGAAAATAGGACAGAGAAGGAACTCCTTGGCTCAACAATTTTTCTTGACCAAATCTTGCTGACCTGTCACTCCTTAAATGATCAGGTTGTCAGTCATTAAGGTAAGGTAAGAAAAGACAGTCCTAGAAGCTTCAGCCATCAAGAGTGAAATCTGGGAGTACTCATTCAGGGTGGCCTGGCTTGAAGAGATTTGCTATGAGTCTGCACTATATGTTCAGAATTCTATTAATCCCACGGGGTGAACAGATGACCTATGGTACCCAAATGGCATCTTGGCCATGATTCTAATAAAGGCCCATCCACACGTGGACTCCAGGTAAGGCAGACTATGTCACGCATCATTTATTAAAGTTCACATGTTCAAACAGGTAATATTATAGCTAGTGTTCTCATCTTTCATCTGTGACTAGAAGGATAAAAGCAGAATTATTAGGTGGTAGGTGACCTTGAAAGGTTGTTTAGCCAACTGCTTGATCTTCAGGAGAACCATAGCAGTATTGTTTGTGTTAGTCCCACCAGTCAACCAGGATTGATTGTGTACTCACAGGTGCAGAGCCTGATACAGAACTGGCTCTCCATTCCACCAATGTCATGTTTTCCCAAGGACTTGAGTCATTTCCAACAGGTGCCAACAAAGGTTCAGAAGAATCGCTCTGTGTACTTAGTACAAAAACCCAGTATCCTGCCTAAGCAGCATTCGTTGTATTCAGTGGCAGGAATAAAAGGTAAAGAAAGCACAAATCAGTCTTCAGGAGGTTCACAACCCAAGCAACCCCATCCCTGTCAGCCCCAAGCCCCACTTCATATGTACACTCACCATTGTAGTCACACCGCGTTAGCTGCACAGCTGCCCGAGCTTGGATGGCTTGTTCTTGAGCATCTGAAATACATCATGTGTTCCCTAGGAAAGTTAGCATGCTTTATGACCACTGATATGTAGGCAGACACTCAGATTATATACAGCAAGGGCTTCCAGGAGGTTGATAGGAGATCGGGCTGTGTTGTTTTGATTCCAAAGTATGTAAATGTTTCTTTGTGGTAAAGCAGAATCCATAATGACAAAGGCAGTTAATCCAAACTAAATCCAACAGACCTATAAAGGAAGGTCCTAACTGCTGTGAATATTCTGTAATTTCCCCTAAAGCCTCAGATTTCATCTCAACCTCAAAACCTCATGTGAGTAGGATTCATCATGCATCCAGGCACTTTTGTGGTTGGAGTCTAGCCAAGTGCTGTGTCGAAAATGGTTTGTGTCCCAGGTTTCAGTTGCAAGAAGCACTTGACATGTACACTCATCCTTTTACAACTGTAGGAGAGAAAAGTCAAGGAATCCAGCTTTGAAAACATAATTTTCTAGGTCTTGTATATATTGTAAGGTTGACTAAGCATAGATTAAAGATGGTGGTCACAGCAGAGTCGAGCACAAGTGAGGTGTTGGAATGGTTTAAGAAAGAATCATCCCAGAACTTCTGACATCAAAGGCAATAACACTTTTTTTTTTTCTGTGTGTACTGGGAATTTTGCTGTGGAACAAGTTATGGACTGTTGGGAACCTCTAAGAAAGTGCAGTGCTTCTTTTTGTTTCTATCATCTCCCTTGTGTGTCTATTTGATGTTGCCCATGGGGAAACACTGGTTTCTATGATCATTCTGGAGCCAATGCCTGATTGTTCTCTGAAGCTCAAGAAGCACCACAGAATTGCTGAACTCCCTAGGCTGTTGGTAAGCCAACTTTTTAAAGTTGTATATATATTTTTTGTTCTTGACTTCTCATTCTTGTACACACAAGATGATCAATACAGATTAACCTGAGTGTGCTAACAGAATAATAGTCATGGTTTACTACTGCATGGCTTCCTGTAAAAGGTATCTAGCCACAAGATAAAAAGAAAGAAAAGCCAAAGTGCTTGGGGCATGAAGCAAAGTATATGGACTTATTAATATTGGAAAAGGAGTATCCCAGGGTAGTTGGTTAATGGTGAAATAAAGGCATTGACAAATTTTATTTTATTTCTACAGGACTGATTTGGGAGACAGAAATAATCAAAAACACCAGAGCCACGAGCTTTTAATCTCAAGCAATAGAACTGAGAAATTAAGACTAATAAAGGACATTGTGTTTTCTTTTTTTTTTTTAATTGGGAATTAAGCAATATACAACAGGATCGTTGACATACATGCACATCAACACTCGATGACCCATTTTACTTTATACCAACCCCTCCCTTCCCAGACTCGTTCACTCTGGTCCACTACATCCAGCTCAGGCCAAGGTTTCTTTGTTTTTCTTTTCAAGTTCGTTTCTCATGTTCCACTTCTTCTTCTAGCGTTTGCCCTTCTTCCGTAGCCAGTCAACAGCGTCAGGTTGAGCCTGATGTCAAGTTTCGAGACCTCCTTTGAATCTGGAGAGGTGGCAGTCGTTGACTATGTGGGTCATAGTCTGTCTGGAGCCGCAGGGGCAATTCGGGTTGTCTCTGGCTCCCCAGCGATGGGACATAGCGGCGCACCGGCCATGGCCTGATGTTCCACTTAAAGTGAGGATATCTGGTATCTGTCCTTCTCTTTTTGACTTATCTCACTTAGCATAATACTTTCAACTTCCACATTGTACTATGAAATCTCTGTGGGAAACTTAGAATATCCCATCTAAAAAGCTGTCCTAGATCATAAGACTTTATTTCCTTTAGTGAACTTATTATGTCAATGAAAACCTGACTTTCGCATGTGTTCACTGATATTATGCCAACTGTGAGTTTGGAGAAAGACACAGTGCTTGTGATGTTTAAGGAAGCAGAACATCGGGCCACAGGTCAATCAAGGTATTGAATTAATGGTAGAGAAGAGCATATGAGTGTTGGGGTTCACCAGGTAGTGAACATCTTTCCTGTGTTCCTTGCTTCCCTTGTGAAACTTCACACTGATTCAATGGATTTGGGGCCAGTGACTAACGTCTCACATTGTGCACATGCACTTTCTGAGATTTGTTTCATGTTGAAGTGGGCACTGAAGGGAACCCATAAGGTAACTCAATGGTCCAGTCCAGGAATGGCAAGTGTCAGGCTTGAGTTTTCTATTCAGCACCACATCTGCAAAAGTGATGATTTGGTTTTCTCCCAGAAATAAATCCATTCATCTATTTATCAGTACACACAGTTTTTGAAAAGAAAGGGGCACTTTGATTCTTTTCCCAGATAGCCCCTTCGACTCTTGACACTCATCTCCCTAGTACTTCAGAAACTGGTTTTGAAAGAAGCACAAATCACCTTCCTTGGGGAATGTTCTCAGCTTCAGGGAGTTACTTTGTCTAAGATTTCATTTCTTTCAAGAGGGAAGTCTTCACCATGCCAGGTGGGTAGGTGATATGGGAGTTTAAAGCTCAACTTTAGGACAATCATTTTCTTGATATTTGGAAAGGAAGAAGGAGAGAGAGGACTGAATCATTAATGGATAGTGGTCTGGGAGGTGGTGCAGTGGATAATGCATTGAACTCTCAAGCATGAGGTCCCTAGCTCAACCCCTGCTGTCACATGTATCAGAGTACTATTTAGTCCTTTCTCTCTCTCCTTCTATCTTTCTTATTAATAGATAAACAAAATCTTTTAAAAATATAGATGAATAAGTGACAGATAAAGTGAGGCATTCATTATTCCATCATCTGTTGAGTTTCCCCAGTTGGTTTCAAGTGGTAGGTTCAGGGAATCAAATCTCAAATTTCACACATGTAAGGACAACTTTTAAAGAATTTCTTAGGGCTAAGATTATATGTGACTTTGGCTGTAATCATGTTGCCTGTCAAACTCTCCCCCACTCATTTCAGCTTTCCTCTTCTGATATATAGTTCTCAAATTGTGTTGCAGTCCAAGAAAATTCTACAACATCTCAGTGTCTGTATTCATAGAAATAGTCAATGAACTTCACTTAACTTCATCTCCTGAAGCAGTTCTAGCCAATTGCAATCTTATTTTCTTCTCCTTCTCCTTCATCATCATCATCTTCTTCTTCATCTTCTTCTTTGTCTTCTTCTTCCTCTTCTTTGTCTTCTTCTTCTTTTCTTCTTCTTTCTCTTCCTCTTCCTCTCCTTCCCCTTCCCTTCTTCTTCTTCTTCTTCTTCTTCTTCTTCTTCTTCTTCTTCTTCTTCTTCTTCTTCTTCTTCTTCTTCTTCTTCTTCTTCTTCTTCTTCTTCTTCTTCTTCTTCTTCTTCTTCTTCTTCTTCTTCTTCTTCTTTTTCTTCTTCTTCTTCTCCTTCTCCTTCTTTCTCTCTTTCTTTCTTTCTTTCTTTCTTTCTTTCTTTCTTTCTTTCTTTCTCCCTTTCTTTCTTTCCTTCTCCTTCTCCTTCTCCTCCTTCTCCTCCTCCTCCTCCTCCTCCTCCTCCTCCTCCTCCTCCTTCTCTCTCTCTCTCTCTCTCTCTCTCTGTCTTTAAGAGAATGCATTGTAAAGTGATTTCAATATGTCAATTTCCTGGCTCAAGCTCAAGTTCAAGTCATCTCTTTCTCCAAATTCAACTCTCCCTGCAGCAATTATATCTGATGCATGCAAACTGTCAATGATACTGAAGTCTTATTGTTACCTGGTCATGAATTTTAATCAGGACTTGTTAAATATGTGTTTGTCCATAATGCTATATCAAATAAATTGTATCTTATCAAGTTGGCTCATGGCAAAACAAAACAATTAAGAGCCCAGTGGCAGCCTGACATTTATCAGATTGTTTTCACTCTGAGTCTAAATGACAGCTGTGGCATAATCCAATTTGTGTTTTCAGCAGCTTAAGGAAGCATCAAGGTGCCTGCAGAGCTTGTGAATGGACTGCTGGTTTGGGGAACTGGTTCTGAAATCTATTCTGCCCAGATATCAATCTTGTACATTTCTTTCAGTTGAAGTCAAGCTATTAAGGAATTCATTTTCTCTACAATTAGCTGTCTTAGTCATGTCTGTATAACACAGTTCTACCATCACTTGTAGAGAAAGCCTTTGGCTAAGCAATCATTGCTTAAAGATTTCTTTATACCTAGAATGTGCATTTACTTGATGTAAAAAAAAAAAAAAAACTATTGCAATGAACCCGCAAGCTCTCTCACCTGGGGAGGGAGGCCTGCTTTGTCATGCACACAACTCATATTGTGCCCAGAACCCACCACACTGGAGAAGATGTGATGTTTCTGTGTCTTCACCTCATTCTACGTGTCTCCATACCTCTGCCTCTGTCTGAAAAAAAAAAAAAATCATTTTAGAAAGCAGCCTAAAAACCCAACAAAACATGACTGGCTAAAGAAGTTATGGGGTATATAGTCCATGGAATATTACTCTGTGATAAAAAAAGATGTGATTGTATTCTTTGTGACAAAATGGATGGAACTGGAGGTGATAATGCTTGATAAAGTAAGTAAAGAGATGAAAAACAACTACCAGATGGTTTTATTCATATGTGGAATCTAGAGATATTATTCATACAACTTGCTAAAAAAATCAAACAAAACAGAAGCAAGTAAATGGTAAGACTTATGAGAATTCTGTTGAGTATTTCTGGGAGGGAAGAAGGTAGGGGTAAGGAACTCTGGTGGTGAGTTTAGTGCAGCACTATACACTGTAATTTTATAATCTTGTAATAAACTATTAGTAACAAATAAAATCATTATTTACAAAAAAAATCAGCCCAGAGCAGTAAAACCCTGGCTATGTCAAAACAAACAAAAACATGCATTGCAGCATCTTGGTGGGAAAACTAAGATGTAGGAACAGTGAAGATGCAACCAACCAAAGATGAGTCCAAAGATACTAATCCTATTGACTGAAATTATAAGAAAAGGGTATCTGTAAATCCCCTTCCGCCCTCCATAATCTCAAATGAGCAGTGCTTTCCAAAGCATAACCTAAATATGCCTTTATTGGGATGGTGACTTGGAAGCAGATGCTGGCATGAGCTCCAACAAACAGCAGCTTGTGACCTGAGATTCTGTGGATAGGGTAGGACACTGGGCAGTCAGCAGGAGGGTGAATAAGGGGTCCTAAGGGTAAAACCACTCTTGGATTAAAAAAATGGAGGCCAGGGGGAAAAAGAAAGGACATCTTTTGACTATTTCTGAAGCTCAACCCTCCCCCCATCTCAGTATCAGCCCCCAGGAGCTAGGCAGACACTTCAAGCAGGCTCCCCCCCCAGCCATTTTCTTTACCAAGATTCCAGACTCCCTAGGGGTGCATTTCCTTTTTGCTTTCCTTCCCCTTTTTTTCTAAGTGGCTGGAGCTTTATGTGAGTGACAAAATACCTGACCAATAAGAGCCTCAGGCCACTCCTGCCTGAGAAAGCCTACCTGGAGGCTTTCTTTTGGATTACAATTGCCTGTCTTTGCTCAGGCTGTCTGCAAACAATTTGGAGCTGTCCAAGCTGCAACTGACTGTCAAAGCTTTTATTATTATTGTTATTCTGTTCTATTTTATTATTACTATCGTTATATACATGTCTCCCTGTTGTCCCCTCCTTCTTCAGGTTGACTAAAATTAACTGTTGTTTTCTCCATTGCTTGGTAATTAGGTGTCCTATCTAGTGTGAGAGGAACTTGTTTCTCTCTACCTCTTCCCTATACTCTCCTTTCTCCCTCCTCTTAGCTAATAATAATAAAAAACAATCTTTGTTCTCACTGTTCTTTTTTTTTTTTTTTTTAGTGCTTGTCTTCTTTTCTTCCTTACTCCTTCATTTAATTTCTGAGTTCACTGATACTCATTTGTGAATTATTCTGGGGAAGAAGTCTGACTCAGAGTGGAAACTGTGTGTGTGTGTGTGTGTGTGTGTGTGTCTTCTCTACTTTCCTTTCTCCTCTTGCTATCCCTAGAATTTTCAGTGGACAGTAGATTTGCATAATTGTCTATTCTTGCTTTCCCTTTTTTCCTTTCTCTATCTTTTTCCTTTGGATTTGGCTGCTATTTTTTCTTGTACTAGAGCTGTTGTTTGGCTAACTGATATTGGTTGAACTGCATCAACCCTTGCTTAATTTATTATTGTTGTAATTTCTGAGGTTGGGTGACTATATTTGTCATAAAGGTATTTAATATAGCATGGTTCGTACTCAAAATACAACAATTGAATAACAACAGAACAGAAAAATAAAGAACACATCAATAAAAGGAAACTGGTTAAACCAAGGGCAAATAAAACTTCTGCCACAATGAATCAAGACAGGAGCCCAGAAGAAACTCCAAGTCAGTCAGAAATAATCATAGATAAGAAAACTATGCAAGTAACAGTGAACCTAATAATCACAGAAATGAAGAAAACTATGGAGGAAAGGGCTATGAGAATTAGGGAAACAACAGTGAGACCCTACAGGAAAACACAAGCTACTTCGAGGTAATTAGAGGACTGAAAGCTGAAATAGCTGAGCTAAAAGGCCAGTCAATTAGCAGAACAAGCTACTACTATAACTGAACTGAAGAAAGAAGCTGGGGGAAGGGAAAACAGACTAACAGAAGCATAAAACAGAATTAGCCAGACAGAGGATGATCTAGAGAAAACTAAGAAAGAGGTAAAAGAGCTCAAAAAGAGATCGAGAGACACTGAAAACAATAAAAAAGACATATGGGATGATCTCAAAGAAGTAACATTCGTATCATTGCCTTCCAGAGGAAGACAGAGAGGTTGGGGGAGTAAGCATTGTAGAGGAAATAATAAAAGAAAACTTCCCAGATCTAAACAATAGACAGCACATTAGGATTCAAGAGGCCTAGAAAGTCACAAACAGAATCAACCAAGACCTGAAGGCACCAAGACACATCATAGCTACAATGAAAAGATGTGATTGTATTGATAAAAAAAAAGGATCCTAAAGGCTGCAAGAGAAAAGAAAAAAGTCACATACAGGGAAAAAGCCATAAGATTATCAGCAGACTTCTCCACTCAAACTCTAAAACCCAGAAGAGAGTAGAGCACCAAAATAAAAACCCTGGGTTGAGGGTGAAGGTGCATGTTCAACCTCAAGGGGTAGAGGGGGGGGGTGATATATGGTATTTTCATGGTGGGAATAGTGTCTATGCACACTCCTATCAATTTGTAGTCATATAAATCACTACTAAATTAATATGAGTGGAACAACTGATTGAATGTCTTCTTCATTTTAATACATATGCTGAGACTTTGATATATTGACTCTTAAAAGCTTAGACTGGGGAGAACAAAAGCAACCAGTGGCACAGCTATATGCAAATAATGAGAAAGGACATAAATCATGGTGATATTGTGTATGATACAGCAAATACTAACAAAGGGATATTTCAAAGTTAACCCAATTGCATAATAATGTGACTATAGTAATAACTATCTATTGTCTTCTTAAACCCTAAGACAACAGGATCCTCCTGCTTCCTCTTTAGAGCCTATATTTCCTCCAGACATGGAACCTCTAGGGTAGGGCTCACTTTATTGCATGCTTTGCTCAATTCATACCAAATGATATTCCATCTGCTGATCTCAACCTGATCAACGCAATGAGTACCACTTCAGCATGCTTCACTTCAGACTGTCCAGAGATGTCAGGAATGGAATTTCAACCCTTAACCCTCATTACTCGGGTGAGACCTTTCCTTTCATAGTATTCTTAAATTCCATTCCAGGATGTTCACCTCCAAAGTCTCAAAACATAGATATAGACCAGATCCCATAAGATAGAGCATATATTCACCTGCACCCATACATTAGGGCAAAATATATAACTAAAAGCAAAAATACACAATAGTCTGCAGTGAGTCAGTATCAAGTTCCTAATGAAATAGTGTCTACTTAAACTTAGATACCCCCCTCACCTACTTCCTATTACAGTTGTCTCACTCACTGGGAAGCTAATATCAAAGCAAGGACTGTAAAAGCTGAATAAGGGCAAGAGACTGGCATACTTTAAGGATGACTCTTTAATCACTATCAGGCCATCCCAACCGCTGGGGCCCTAATCTGGGAGTCCTGAGATTCCCAAACATACATGATTGGCTAAGACCTTGAATAAATCCCTCTCTTCATTGTTATTGGTCATTCCTATCAGGAACAACACAGTAGACCCCATTGTGGGCCCCCATAGGATCTTGCCGTCAACTTGGATCAACAATAGTAGAGAATGTTCCATCCTCCGAAGGATGCTACACCTGAGGAAGATGAGTCCTGATATTGGGGCAGCTTAGAACGTTCCTACTTATGACCACAGAATGTGAGCTCAGATCTACAGGAATGCAGATGTCAGATAGGCTCCTAAGCTGAATATGGGCTTCAGATCAGATCAAATCGATGGAATTTACAGTCAACAATATTTATACACCTTTCCCATATTTGGGATCTACTCTTTTCCCTGATCTAGCTTTCTGGTCCTTATGCCAGCCTGCCAGCCATGACATCACCTCCCCAGAAAATAATTAGGATCCACCTGCCTATCAGATTTCAGGCCCAGGCAAAAAACAATCAATCAAACAAATAAACAAACACACTGGTATAGCCATAGGCTGTTTGGAATATAACTAAAATATGCCTACTAGCTGTTTACAAAATGGAGGGGCCCCCAACTCTTCATCTGAACTATTCCAGCCTTTAGGTCCATGACTGGTCAACAATTTGTTTGGCTTTGTATGTTAACTCTATTTTCAACCACCAAGTTCCAGATGCTAGCATGATGCCAACCAGACTTCCCTGGACAGACAACCCCACCAATGTGTCCTGAAGCTCCTCTTCTCCAGAGCCCTTCCACACTAGGGAAAGTGAAAGACAGGCTAGGAGTATGGATCATCTAGTCAATGCCCATGTTCAATGGGGAAACAATTAAAGAATCCATACCTTCCACCTTCTGCATCCCACAGTGACCTTGGGTCCACATTCTCAGAGGGTTAAAAACTAGGAAAGCTATCAGGGGAGGGGATGGGATACAGAGTTCTGGTGTTGGGAATTGTGTTAAATTGTACCCCTCTTTTCCTATGTTTTTGTCAATGTTTTCTTTATATAAATAAAAAAGAAAAATATTTTTATTGTAAATATTACCATGGAGATGAATTCATATAGAAGGCATGTAATGCATTTCTTAATATGCTGCTCCTCCTACTTCCATAAATTACAGATAAAGCTGAATAAGGACATCCTTCCTGGTTTCTGATTCGTAGTCTAATCTTAACTTATGAATTGACCTGATAGGACTAGTTTCTCAACACACCACAAATTAATGATCAAGATTAGGAAATCTTACTACTTTGTCCTAAGTCTCATTCAACAAGCCTTTAAGATTTAGTTATTAACATAGGCTCTATAGAGGAAGCAGGAGATTCCTGTTGTCTTAGGGTTTAAGAAGACAATAGATAGTTATTGCAATAATCATATTGTTTGGCAATGGGTTAACTTTGAAAAATCCCTTTGTTAGGATTTGCTGTATCATACACACACTCACCGTATTTTATATCCTTTGACATTATTTGCATATAGCTATATCACTAGTTGCTTTTGTTCTCCCAGGACTAAACTTTTAAGAGTCAACATATTAAAGACTCAGCCTATGTATTAAAAAGACTCAGTCTATGCTTTAAAAATTTTGAGTCATTCAGTTTTTCCCCTCTCATATTACTTAAATAGTGATTTATATGACCACAAATTAATAGGAGTGTACATAAATACCATTACCACCAATAAAAGACTGTGCCCTACCCCCCCCACAATGAAGCTGAACATTCTCCCAATCCTGGAACCTCTGGGGTGGGGCTCACTTCCCTGCATATCTCTATCAAGTCAGGCCAAATGATATTGCATCCGCAGATTCCAACCTAATCAAAGCAACCAGTACTATCTCAGCATGCTTCACCTCAGACTGTGTTCAGAGACATCAGGCATGGATTGACAACCCTTCACCCTCATCACTCTGGTGAGACCTTTCCTTTCATGGTATTCTCTAATTCCAAAAATTCCCAAAACCTAGATATAGGCCAAGTCCTGAAAGACAGAGCATATGTCCACATGTATCCATAAATTAGGGCAAAATATATACCTAAAAGCAAAAACACACAATAGTCTGTAGTGAGTCAGTGTCAAGTTCATAATGAAATAGTGTCCACTTAGACTTAGATACCCTCCTCACCTACTTCCTATTACAGTTCTCTCACTCACTCCAAAGCTAACCTTATCAAAGCAAGGACTGCAAAAGCTGAATCAGGGCAAGAGACTGGCAGACTTTAACAATGACTCTTTAGTCACTATCAGGCCATTCCACCAGTTGGGGCCCTAATCAGGGAGTCCTGAGATTCCCAAACAGACTTGATGGAAATAGACCTCAAATAAATCCCTCTCTCAATTGTTACTGGTCATTTATATCAAGAACAACAAAATAGACCCCTTTGTGGGCCCACATAGAACCTTGCCCTCAACTTGGATCAACAATGGAAGAGAATGTTCCATCCTCTGAAGGAGAATGGACAATACACTCTTATGCTACACCTGAGGAAGATGGGTAAATACTGGGGCAGCATGGAATGTTCCTACTCATGATCACAGAATGTGAGCTCAGATCTAGAGGGATGTAGAGGTTATACAGGTTCCTAAGCTAATTAGGGGCCCCAGATCATATAAAATCAGTGGGGTTTACAGTCAACAATATTTATACGTCTTTCCCATATTACGAAGCTACTCTCTTCCTTGATCTAGCTTTCTGGTCCTTTTCCAGCCATGACATCATCTCCCCAGATGATGTCATGGCTGGAAATAATTAGGATCCACCTGCATATCAGATTTCAGGCTCAGGCAAAAAAAAAAAAAAAAAGCACTAGTATAGTTACTGTCCCCTTGAAATATAACTAAAATATGCCTACTAGCTATCTACAAAATGGAGGACCCCCCCCCCAACACTTCATCTGTAATATTCCAGCCTTTTGGTCCATGATTGCTCAACAATTTGTTTGGCTTTGCATGTTAACTCTATTTTCAGCCACCAGGTTCTAGATGCCAGCAGAATGCGACCAGACTACCCTGGACAGACAACCCCACCAATGTGTCCTGGAGCTCCACTTCCCCAGAGCCCTTCCCCACTAGGGAAAGAGAGAGACAGGCTGGGAGGATGGATCCACCTGTCAATGCCCATGTTCAGTGGGTAAGCAATTACAGAAGCCAGACCTTCCACCTTCTGCATCCCACAGCAATTTTAGGTCCATACTCCCAGAGGGTTAAAGAATAGGAAAGCTATCAGTGGAGGGGATGGTATATGGAGATCTGGTGGTGGGAATTGTACAAAGCTGTACCGCTCTTATCCTATGGTTTTGTCAATGTTTCCTTTTTATAAATAAAATAATTAAAAATAAAATAGTTATTATGGGCAGGGGAGACAGCATAATGGTTCTGCAAACAGACTCTCATGCCTGAGGCTCCTAAGTCCCAGGTTCAATGGCCCACACTACCATAAGCCAAAGCTGAGCAGTGCTCTGGTGTTTCTCTCTCTCTCTCTGTGTCTCACATCCTGCATCTCTCTAAAAACTAAAATTGATAAAAAAAAATTTTAAAAAAATTGAGTTATTAAAATCCAAATATATATAGCACACCTCATCTATGTAGTACAAGGAAATGGATGCTGTAATAAATTTTAAGCTAAATTTAAATGTTGTTAGTTAGAAACCATAGCTGATATTAGCAGAAGGACATGAGGTTTTTCTGTTAGCATTCTGTTGGCATAATAAAGAAGTTGGTTTAATGCCATAGGCATTCTCTGCATAATAAACTTCCTTAGCTTCCATTGTTGGATAGAGTACAGAGGGATTCATGTCTATTGATCTGGAATCAAGTTATTGGAGTACTTAAAGTTATATATATATACATATATATATATATATATATGTATATATATATATACATATATATATATATATTCTTGACCTATACAACCTACTACTTTTATGAAGGAGACTGACGAAAATACAAAACAAAAAAGTTAATTTCAAGATATTCCCATCAACTCTTAAAGGATAGGCCAGTCAAATAAGAAATTTATAACTACACTCCTATTCAAAACCATTTTTATAATTGTTTAATAATGGGAACTTGGGGTAAAGTTATAAATATGAAGTTCTTTTATCTCTTAAGTAACAGTCGTGATCCCTTCTAGATATGACATTTTATAATCTATATTTTCTTAAATGATTTCAAGTCAACACAATCTCTTTTAGACTTTCTATTTGACTTTGAGTCAGCATAACATTCACAGACATGAGGAAGTCATAAGATGCTAGCAAATTGCTCATTACAGATACTAATCTATAAATTATAAATGTCTCAGCAAATTGGAAAAATAAAAGAATAAGTACATTGATTTAATTTGTTGACTTTTCAGGATCATTTTAAATGTTTAAAATGTCAACTGTCAGGAGTCCGGCAGTAGCACAGCTGGTTAAGCGCACGTGGTGCGAAGACCAAGGACTGGCGTAAGGATAGGGGTTCGAGCCCCCCAGCTCCCCACCTGCGGGGGAGTTGCTTCACAGGCGGTGAAGCAGGTCTGCAGGTGTCTATCTTTCTCTCCCTCTCTGTCTTCCCTCCTCTCTCCATTTTTCTCTGTCCTATCCAATGACAGCAACAACAACAATAATAATAACCACAACAATGATAAAACAACAAAGGAAACAAAAGGGGAAAAATGGTCTCCAGGAGCAGTGGACTCATGGTGCAGACACTGAGCCCCGACAATAAGCCTGGAGGCAAAATACAAATAAATAAATTAATTAAAATGTC
Source organism: Erinaceus europaeus (assembly GCF_950295315.1). Classification (NCBI taxonomy): domain Eukaryota; kingdom Metazoa; phylum Chordata; class Mammalia; order Eulipotyphla; family Erinaceidae; genus Erinaceus; species Erinaceus europaeus. Next base: position 134,453,898 of record NC_080166.1, on the reverse strand, counting down.
AACTGTGAACTCAATTCTAGCATAGATAGATAGTAGATAGATAATCAATAAATAGATAAAGAAATTGATAATAAACAGTTGTTGGTAGATATGTCCAAATGCTCACGAATAACAGAAAGCTTAATTTTGTAATCTAAGATAAATTCAGATATAGCTGCGCTAGCCAATTTAATGCCCCCTCCCACTCCTGTCCCTCCCTAGGATAGACATGTCGATTAGAATAGCTATGCTTTGCAAGTCTTACTCCTATCTGTGTTGCTTGGGACACCTTATATACTTTCATTATATGTTTTATTTTTTTTTCCGCTATGAAATGCCCCCATGCTACAACCTGACTGAGATTTGATACCATGCTTATTGAAAGAAGCAAGAAACAAATGGTGCAACCCCTCCAATTTGGTTTTACATGACTCCCCTGATCTAGGAAAATTCACATAGGCAGAACATAGATGGTTGGGTGGTTGTTAGTGGCTGGAGGGAAGGGGTTGAAGTGTGATTAATAGATAGAAAATGCCTTTCTAGAGCAGTGGAGACACTGGGGGATCAATAGGGGTGCTGAAGGCCAAGAAAGGATCTCTATGTTTCCTGCCACTGAGCTCATTGTAAACCAGAACTGGTTCAGATGGTCAACTGTAGCTTATCTAAATTTCACAACAGCAAAATTATTGTTTCAAGCATAAAACACACTTTTTGTAAGAAAATCTAAACAAGTCTTTAATGTTTCCAAGAGAACACCTCTCTGTCTCTCTCTGTCTCTCTCTCTCTCTCTCCCTGTCTCCCCCTCTCCTCTTCTATAATGCTGATGCTGACAGTGAGGTCAGTGTTGCCTCCTTGTCTGTTCCAAAGACAACTTTCCATCCAGGTAGCAGACATTCTGTCCATTTGTCTATCCTGCATTAGTATTGAAGCTGACCTTTTGCTCTCCAAAATATTATAGTTCTCTGAAATCTAACCTCAGCTCCAAAAGATCATACGTGGCAGACGCAGTTGTATGCTTCCAACTTCTCCCCCTGTATTTTTATACTGTATCTGCTTAAAGAAATACAGTTTAGGACTGAGGCAACAGCATAAAGCATCTCAAAATGATTCTTATGGCCCAGGCTCTGAGTTCCTAGATCCAGTCCCCAGCATCAACTTCAGCCATAGATAAACAGTGCTCTGGCTTCCCTCTCCCTACCCCCTCCTCCCTTCTCCTCTTCCTCTCCCCCTCCCTTTCCCCCTCTCCCTCTCCCTCTTCCTCTCCCTCTCTCTTTCTTTCTACCTCACCCTCTCTCTCTCTTTCTTATAAGAGCACTGAAGTTTTTTGTTTGCTTTTTAACTTTAGAACTTTATTGAGTAATTGTTTACAGTATAGTCTCCTGTTTTCTTTTTTTAACCATTCCTGTCACCAAAGGTCTGTGTCTCCACCCCATTCCCATGAATAACCACTCTAGTTCTCCCCCAATCTTATACTGCGGTTGACATTTTTTTTTCCGCATTCATGTGTTCAATTCTCTATATTCCACATATGAGTGAAACCATTCATCCTGTAGTTGTCCTTCACCTCCTGACTTGTCTCACTAAGCTTCATCTTCTCAAATTTTATCTACTTTATTCCAAAGGACACAATATCATCTTTTGATTACTGAATAATACTCCACTGAAAAATACATATATGAAAACAAATAAAATATCTTCATTAAAAAAACAAAGGAATAAAATTATAACTCACAGATGTTGGGGTTGTCAGAATTCCAAAATAAAACAAGAAGGATGCAGCTGAACTGAATTATGTTGTCTTGCTCATCTTGTGCCTTCCCCAAGTTACTCCTTCTGATCCTGAATGAGGAAAGCAGTATGCTTTAAAAAAAAAATAGAATTTGGTGTTATTTGTCCTCCTAAAAGAAGTAAACCAACCCTGGCACTGGCCAGTGGTGCATCTAGTTAAGGGCTTATGCTACAGTGCTCAAGGATCCAGATTCAAGCCTCCAGTCTTCACTTACTGGGTGAAAGATTCATGTGTGTCGAAGCAGTGCTGCAGATGTCTCTGCCTTGCTCCCCTAAACCTCTCCCTTCCCGCTCGATTTCTTTCTCTCTCATATAAAATAAAGTGATATTCTATTGTAATTAAAAATAAACAATTTTGCAGGAGTTTGGCTCTGTGAGAGTTTAAGACAAGCAAAGCTTTATTACATGGGGGTAGAGCAGTACAGAAAGGTATATTTCAGGTACAGCAAAATAAGCAATTATCAGCAGGGATAAGAATAGGCCAGACCCATAAGATGAGTTAATTACTGAAGTTCAGCTTCATGTGTGTACAAGTCAAGGGAAGAGAGGCCATGATGCGGCAGCATATTTGAAGCAGAGAAACAGCACAGCAGAGTAAGGGAAACAAGCCTTCCAGCCAGGAGCCTTCATTTCTGTCAGGATGTCAGCCCTATTCTAATTGCAGCCAATGCCTCAGGCATATGTGAATTATATCAGAACACTATTCCTATCAAAAACTCTTTAAAAGAAAAAAATAAAATATATATATATTTTTTCCCTGGTGTAACAAAAACTTGAGGTTTCTGAAGGTGAAATTTAAGAAACCAAAAATTAACGACTAATGATTTGGAAGAGTCCTTCTGTTCTGCTGTTGCAGGTCCTGGACCAGACTGACAAACAGAGCTGAAAAATCACACAAGAAGCATTTGTGCTGTTGGGAAAGAAGCCAAGACCAAGTAGGAAAGTACATTGTATTGGATATGTTAATGCATTATATGGAGAGAAATGTATTTTTATGAGATATAAAATCGATATGAGGATATTTGAGGACATGGAATAAGGAGGTGACATCTAAGTGACAAACTTAGATGGAAAAGGGTTAGGTCATGAGTTTAAGTGTGTAAAGTTGTTGTAATCAGAGGCAACATAATTTAGAGATGTCCTAAGGTAAAAGGGTTTTTTGGGGAGGGAAATTTCTGCCTTTGGAACAGAAAGAAAGACAAAAACTGTGTCAGAACCACTGGACTTCTTTGCCACATAGAAGCTTTTTTTTCTTTTTTCCTCCAGCAACATCCTGATGGTAAAATTACAGAAATAAATAAATAAATAAATAAATAATAAAATTAACAGATATTTTGGAGAGCAACTACAACAACAGTTACTTAGCACAAGTTACATCAACAGCATTTGGAGCAGAGAGATGCACATGCCCGAGTACTATTAAATTATTTATTTATTAGTGGATAAAGGCTCAGAGAAATTGAGAGAGGAAGGCAGAGATAGAAAGGGAAAGAGACAAAGAGACACCTGCCGCCCTGCTTCACCCCTTGTGAACCTTTCCTCCTGCCGGTGGTGACCAGAGACTTGAACCCGGGTTGTTGCTTACTGTATGTAGTGTGAGTGACATACCACGTATGTTACCTTCTGCCCCTGAGGATTTAACTGTTTTTTTTTTTTTAACAAAAAACAAACAAACAAAACGGTCTCAGATGCCTGTGCGTGTTGTAGGATGCTGAAGGGAGATTCTTTCTGGAATATGGGGAGTCGCCCACAAAAGTGTAGAAGAAATGGTATGGAAAGACTATTTCAATTTCCAGGCAAAAAAAAGGTTGCTGAACCTTCCTGAATATCAGGACCAGGAAATCAGGAACAGAGTGTCTGCGTGGGAATGAAGAGAGGACAGGGTTAAGAACCAGTGGCCAGTTGGCAAGAGACTTTGGAACATTCCATGAAAGAGGCTGTGCTACTTGAAATGTTTTCCCAACCATCAAGAGACACCTACATCCACCAGACTTTCTCCTTTATTTTATTGTTTCCCTTGAAATGGGAAATTCGAAGAAAGAAACAATGAATACAACTTCCTTTTTCTTTTCCTCTTATTTTACTTTACTGGATAGGACAGAGATGATTTGAAAGAAGAGGGGTGGGATGAGAGCGAAAGAGAGAGAGAGAGAGAGAAAGCGAAAGCTCTTTTGCCATACACAGAATCTTCTGTATAGACCCCTGCAGACCTGCTTCAGTGCTTGCGAAGTGTTCCCCTTACAGGTGGGAAGCCAGAGGTTCCAACCCAGATCCTTGAACCTAATACTATGTGCCCTTAAATATGTGCACCACTGTCAGGTTTAAAACAAAGTCTCCATTAAAAACTTCTAACAAGGGAGTCTGGCAGTAGCACAGCGGGTTAAGCACAGGTGGTGTGAAGTGCAAGGACCAGAGTAAGGATCCCTCCCTGTACCAGCCCCAGGCTCCCCACCTGCAGGGGAGTCACTTCACAGGCTGTGAAACAGGTCTGTAGGTGTCTATCTTTCTCTCCCCCTCACTGTCTTCCCCTCCTCTCTTCAATTGTCTCTGTCCTATCTAAGGACGACATCAATAACAACAATAATAGCTATAACAACTATAAAAAAACAAGGGCAACAAAAGGGAAAATAAGTAAATAAATATATATATAAAAAACTTGTAACAAGTCACATCAGAACATTTCTTGTCACTTTAAACCCTTCCTCTCCCTCTTAATATATCCTACCCATTATATTTCCATATATTTCTCTACAAAATGTATTGGCATTTTAGAGGATTCCCACACTACACATGAAATAATCGATCAGTTTGGTTGCCATGATCAATCCTTGCCCACATGGGGTTCTTCTTAGAAGGCGGGAAGAAATAGTAGAGGCCCCTTCCCCCTGAAAACAGGCATTCTATTCCACTACTTTATCTTTTCCTAGTGAGTAAATGATGTTCTTGATGAACACTTAGGAGGTCAGTGATGTTTGAAGAGAAACTGACCTCTGTCCCAGCAGAATTTCAATCAAGCAGGCCATTGGTCACATTCATCACTGGCACACAGAATGTTACTGGTCCACAGTCCATTTCTAGGGCTTCTCTGTGGAGTGTACAATGATTTCCATTTCCATGACAATGTCACTCACCACTGCTTTTCTTACCACTGCTTTCCCTCCCTCCCTCCCCCCTGTAGGATGTTCATTGGCTCATTATTTGCAAAAGAGGAAAAACCTCATCTGAAAGCAAAGAGGGAAGGAAAAAAAAAAAAGAGGAGGAGGAAGAGGTTGTGTCTTTAATTTAGAAAAGGCCCGCGGGCCCTATGGGGTATATTAAATCTGTCTCTTGCCCGTATATCTTGATGTGCGTTTTTACTTGAAACCAGGTGTTTTGGATATTGAACTTTTTAACACTGCAGGGAGGTAAGTACTCACAGCTGGGGTTTTATGCTTCTCACATTTTCATGTTGGAGAACAAGAAGCAACCAGGAGGACCAGAGCCTCCAGCTCCTGGGGAGGCTGAACAAAGCTGGCCTGTCTCTGGGCTCAGGGCTGGGGTCCCACCAAGCCACACAGCCCAGGGCACCAGGGGCCCAGGGCAAGGCCAGCAGGAATGCAAATGTACAGGTTCTCAGATCAATCACAGACGATGAGCTTGTCACAAGCACACAAGGGCTGAAAGGCTTTTGTTGGGCAGCTTTTGTGCTGGGAACCAGCCCTGGGAGGCAGCTCTAAGCCCCCTGAAAGGCTGAGTTAATCTATTTCTAGTGACCATTGTTCTACAGTGTGTCCTTAACCCCGAATCATTAAAGAAAAATAACTAGGTTGGCATGACCAAAAAAAAGCATTGATTTTCCTGGGGGGCCCTGGGATTCTTGCCTCTTTCATTGTCTACTGGAGAGAGCCCTGGAGGCCTGACCTGTGATCAAACCCCCACCCTCCTGCCCCACCCAAATGCTCAGCTTCCAAAATGAACCCCGGGGTGGTTTGTTAAGATTAAAATAAAATAAAAATAGAACAAGAAGTTTTGCATTCATCCTCTTTTGGCTTCTGCTCACTCTTGGGGTCTGCTAAACTTCCACGGACCAAGTCACCCTTTCCCTTCACTGTCTCCTTTGCTTCTGCAGACAGATTTATGTGAAAATTCGTACAGGGAGAGGAAAGAGATTGCAACAGAACTGACTGGGAAAGGGTAGGCTTAGGAGGCTGAGGAGTTAGATGTCTTTATCTGGTCCTATTGGGTGGCACTGATGTCCCAGAGTCGCATAAACAGGTTTTTTTTTTTTTTTTGCTTTTTTTGTTGTTGTTGTTGTTTGTTTGTTTGTGCTTAAAAGAATATAGATTGTATTCTAGGAACATGTTATTTACTGGACAATTTTCAGTCATGAGGCCCTGAGGACCCAGTGCCATCCTTGCTTCCAGCTAAGGGACATCACCCCCACCCCCATTTCTTGCAGAATAGAGACCCCCCAAAGCCTCACCCTCCTTCTTGTGAGCAGCTGAGAAACACAGACTGAGGTACTGAAGCTTTGATTCTGGGCAACTCAGCAGGAGGTATATCTGGTGTTTATATGCCAGGAAGAATAAAGAAACTTTTAAGATAAAAAAATAAAAAAAAAAAAAACGTTTACCAGTTTGAAAAAAAAAAATAATAAAGACTCCAGGAAAACCATGCAAGGAGATCTTACAGTTGAACTTCACCGAGGACTCTGCTCTAGAAGGCATGATGAAGGCACTGATAGGAAGATAGGTGTGTTTTACATTCTTTGCGGCAGCTGAGTTTTTTTCTTATGATTTCCAAAATCCTTTTGCCTCCTAGAAACTAAATGCCTATGACTCTGCAGTTTCCTGAGAACTTTATCATTTTCAGTCCTTTCAGTTTCAGACAGAAAGAAGGGGGGGGGGAGAGAGAGAGAGGGAGGGAGAGAGAGAGAGAGAGAGACGCTGCAGACAGCTTCACCACCATGATATTCCTGTGTGTGGTTAGGGGCTAGGAAGGACCCGTGTCTTCACACCTGATAAAATATGCACTCTACTGAGTGAGCTCTCTGCCTGCTAGCAGACTATTTTTTTAAAGAGTTTTTTTTTTATTATTATCTTTATTTGTTGGAGAGAGACTGTCAGAAACCAAGAAAATAGGGGGAGACAGCGGGAGAGAAACAGAGAGTTTATTATTTATTTTTATTTATTTATTTATTATTTATTTATTTATTTGCCTCCAGGGTTACCACTGGGGCTCAGTGCTGCCACTATGAATCTACTTCTCCTGACAGCCATTTTTTTTCCTTCCCCCCCCCCTTTAATTTCTTTATTGGAGGATGAATGCTTTACAGTCAACTGTAAAACACAAAAGTTTGTACGTATGTAACACTTCTCAGTTTTCCACATTTCCATTCAGCCCCCACTAAGTCCTTCTCTGCTTTCATGTTCCAGGATACAAACCCTCCCCTCATCCCAGAATCTTTTACTTTGGTACAATAAACCATATTTTTTCCATTTAAAAAAAATAATGTATTTACTTTTTATTGGATAGGGTAGAGAGGAGGGGAAGGCAAAGATAGAGAGGAAAAGAGAAAGATAAGACACCTGCAGACTTGCTTCATCACTTGTGAAGTGTCCCCCCTCCAGCAGCTGATCACTACAGTGGTTTGAAAAGTTTTCTTTGTGGGTAGGCCCAGGCCTGTCTGGTTCTGCTCACAGGTCTCTGAACACAAATCTGTGATGGTTTTGAGAGGCACAGGCCGGTTTTTAGGTCACAGTTTCCTGGCAGAGAACAGAGTATGATGTTTTCTGTGCCCAGGTAGAGCAGGGTACCTGCCCAGGCCTAGATTTTGAGGTCACAGAAAATCCGTTTTTGTAGGCTGGCATATCATCTTCTCTTGTTGGGGGAATGGCCTGAAGAGCCAGTGGTGGAAGAGAAAGAAGTCAGAGATTCTAAGGAAGATCCTCATAGGAAGAATTGACCAGGCTGCCAGAGACAGCAAGCCTGGTTCTCTCATCTCTGGGGACTCTAAATCATAGTGGAAGTCACTGCCTTCCTTTGCAGGTGACCAGGAAGTCACTGTCTTTACCATGTTTTTGTTGCTTTTTATTCCCCGTCTCCTGGGCAATATCATATATCCCCCTCTTAAGTCTATTACAGAGATTTAATACTGTCAGTATTCCTTCCTGAGCAGATGCAAGTCACTGGAAGAAGAAATCAAATCCACTCATGTTGGGGGTGCAGGAGGGAGATGTTATAGTATAGTAACCTCTGTGCTAAAATGATACCCCCATTTTAGTTTTCTTTATGTCTTCACTAGGGCTTCATTGTTCTATTTCTCTGACATTTTCAGTTGAAATAAAAAACAGAGACAAAGATAGAGAGACAGAGAGGAAGACAGCATAATAAATCAACTTCCTCAGTAGGTTGGGAACCAACCTTGAACCTGGGCCCTGCCCATGGTGAAGCAAGCTCCCTTTGCAAGTAAGCTGCTTTGCCAATAAGGTCACTTCTGCTTCTGTGTGAATCAAAACTGAAAAAGTCTTGGGATTTTACTGAAGTTTGAAAAACCAATCTGTAACCTTCTAAACCTACTTTATAGCACAACAGTTAGTGCATAGAAACTGAAACTAAATATACAAGGAAACCCAAGTGAACACAGAAACGTCCCTTAAGTATTTATTAGTTGATAGTTATCTTGATGCATTATTATTAATGATCCAAATCAAGTTATGGCCTAACCACCATAAAGTAGATGTGAAACTAGCTTCTGGTGCTCCCCCTTTTCTTTTAATTATTTTTATTATTTATTGGATAGAGGCAGTCAGAAATCCAGAGGGAAGGGGGAAATAGTGACAGAGGGAGAGTGGCAGAGAGACATCTGCAACACTGCTTCACACTTGTAAAACTTCCCTCCTGCAGGTGGGGACTAGGGGCTCAAACTTGAGTCCTTGTTCACCATAACATGTGTGCTCAACCGAGTGTGCCACCACCCAGGCCCGGTGCTTCCTTTCATCAACCAGCAAACAGATCCAATTCTATTCTAGAAGTAAATGATCATACTCAAATTCTATTTTAATTTCCATTTCATTTTATTTCTACTTTTCTTTTGCACTAAAGGTTTTAAGTTTGGTTTTCGGCTTGTGTTTGTTGATTGTTTTGTTTTTATCTTCCCCACTCTAAGCCAAATATTTCTGATAGATGGAGACAGAGAAGCACACAGAGAGAAGGGAAGATACCACAGCACTGAAACTCTCTCCAGTGCAGAGGGAGCCGGATTTGACCCGTGCTATGCAACATATGGAAGCAGACATATTATTCCATTCAGATGTCTTGCTGGCCCAAAGAACTGAGGTTGTTTCACTAAGAACTTTGGCATTTTCCATTCAGGAAAGTGACTTCCACTGACTATTGACTGTTCACCTCTGATTATTTATTTATTTATTTATTTATTCCCTTTTCTTGCCCTTGTTGTTTTATTGTTGTAGCTATTATTATTGTCGTCCTTGTTGGATAGGACAGAGAGAAATGGAGAGAGAATGGGAAGACAGAGAGGGGCAGAGAAAGATAGACACCTGCAGACCTGCTTCACTGCTTTGAATTGACCCCCTTGCAGGTGGGGAGCTGGGGGCTCGAACTGGCATCCTTACTCCGGTCCTCCACTGCACTACTGCCCAACCCCCGTCACCTCTGATTCTATAAGAATTCAGGGAACTAGGGAATACTAGGGAAAGAGAGAGGCAGACTGGGAGTATGGATCGACCAGTCAATGCCCATGTTCAGCGGGGAAGCAATTACAGAAGCCAGACCTTCCACCTTCTGCACCCCACAGTGATCCTGGGTCCATACTCCCAGAGGGATAAAGAATAGGAAAGCTATCAGGGAAGAGGATGAGATATAGAGAGCTGGTGGTGGGAATTGTGTAGAGTTGTACTCCTCTTATCCTATGGTTTTGTCCATGTTTCTTTTTTATAAATAAAAAATTCAAAAAAAATTCAGGGAACAAAACTATCACTGTCTCTACTAATAATCTTCTGATCTCAAATGGGGCTGGGAAGGAGGCTCAATGGCAAATACCAGTAGCATACAGATGTGAAGAAAAAAATGCTTCTAGCAATTAAGGATGCATGTGAAGATGTTACAGACTTTACAAGATCACTGAATGGGAAGCAAATCTGGAAAACGCCAAAGGGAGTCAGGCACTGTTTTGCTTATTGAGAGAAAAGAGGATAACAGAAGGGCATCTGGAAATAGTAACTGGTAGAGGAGTTACTTCCGAAACAATGAAGGCAGGACCAAAGAGGTGACTAAAAAATCAGTGGGCAAGAAACTACAGAAGCCAGGCCTTCCACCTTCTGTACCCCATAGTGATCCTGAATTCCTACTCCCAGAGGGATAAAGGACAGGAAAGCAATCAAGGGAGGGAATTGGATATGGAGTTCTGCTGGTGGACATTGTGTGGAATTGGACCCCTCTTATCCTGCAAGTGGACTTGTCAATATATCCATTTTATAAAGAAAAATTTAAGAAAGGGCAAAAAGCAATATATGTGTGTATATGTAATTACAGATATAGAGATACAGGTACAGGTTTAGGTGGAGGTTGGTAGAGGTATAAAGTCAATCTATATCTGTGACCTTGGGAGAACTATTGTCATTTCTGCTAGGGGGATGGGGACACAGAACTCCGATAGTGACAAGGACATCAAATCATACCCCTATCATGTCGTAATGTTGTACACCACTAATACAATAACTCAAAGAAAAAAAAGATGTTGCTGAAGATGATATTTTTTTTATTTATATTTTTGCTTTGTTGTCTGAAAGTGTTATTTTGCACACTTCGAAACTAGAGTTGGGCCCTTGAACAGATGGCCCATGCAAACTCCAGGAAGATTTGTTTTCCTAGCCTTGGACCTTATACACATCCACTCAAGTAACCTCATGCATCTGTCCTTGAACTGCTGAGTCCATGAGAATGGAGTGTCAGACATGACTTCTCTACCAATTTCTGATGGTGCACGTGCTGGGACCCTAAGTCTCAAATGAATTAAGACCAACTTCAGGCTTCAGTCTGTGTGTCAGCCTAGAGCCTCTGAAGGATGATGATCCTACTGGCCTCGCCTCAGTTAGAGTGACTCTTCCTCTTCTGCTGTGACTTGATTTATTAATTCATTCATATATACACATCGAGCCAAGTAGTAACATCTACTAAAACTTTTTTTTTTCTTCCCTTTTTTTTTTGCCTCTTGGATTATTGCTGGGGCTCAGTGCCTACATTACAAATCCATTGCTCCTGGAGGATATTTTCTCCCTTTTTGTTGCCCTTGTTGTTTATCATTGTTGTTATTATTGTTGTTATTGCTATTGTTGTTATTGTTGGATAGGACAGAAAGAAATAGAGACAGGAGGGGAAGACAGAGAGGGGGAGAGAAAGATAGACACCTGCAGACCTGCTTCACCGCCTGTGAAGTGACCCCCCTGCAGGTAGGGAGCCGGGGGCTTGAACCGGAATTCTTAGCCGGTCCTTGCGCTTAACCCGCTGTGCTACTGACCAGCTCCCTATTAACGCTTTTTACCAGCTTTTATAAATATATTTTTATGTTTGATTTTATTTTGGATTGAGACAGAGAGAAATTGTAAAGAGAGAAGGAGAGAAAGAAAGAGACACTAGACACTCGGAGCACTGTTTCACTACTCCTGAAGATTCCCCCCTGCAGGTGCAGACCTGGGTCTTGAACCTGGGTCCTTGCATACTGTAATGTGTACATTCAACCAGGTGCACCACTTCCCTGCTATTATATATATATAAGGTAATATTTTTAGGTAATTTCATCTGAAAGATGACATTTTTTTTAAAGATACATTAATGCAGTTCAAATGATAGTTTAGAGTAATATGCTATAGCATGTATGAAAATCCAGGTTCAAGGCCCTAACCTTCATCTACAGTAGAGAAGATCTGCAAGTCATGTAGCAGTGCTGTGGGTGTCTTTCTATCCTTCCTCCTCCTCCTCCTCCTCCACCACCTCCTCCTCCTCATCCTCCTCCTCCTCCTCTTCCTCCTCCTCCTCCTCTTCCTCCTCCTCCCTTCTTCTTCTTCTTCTTCTTCTTCTTCTTCTTCTTCTTCTTCATCGTCTTCTTCTTCTCTCTCCCTCCTAACAAAAATAAATAAAAGGAGAATGAAGGGGAAAAAAGGCTGCTGGTTACAGTGAATTACTGTAGACAGACATGGTGTCACACGTATGTATCCTATTTATTTCACATGAGGTAGGTTTTCATGAGAGAGGAAGGGGGAGAGAGAGATAGAGAGAGAGAGAGAGAGAGATAGAGAGAGAGAGAGAGAGAGAGAAAGAGGAGAGAGAGAGAGAGAAAGAGAGAGAGAGAGAGAAAGAGAGAGAGAGAGAGAAGAGGTCAGAACACTACCTGCTGCAAAGGGTACCGGAATTTAAACCCAGAACCTTAGGCATGTTAAGTCTCACTCTTTCCAGTTGAGCCATTTCCCCAAGCACAAAACAGAAACGCTTTCTACTTGAGCTCATACCAGGTGTTTCTTGAAAGACAGGAATGCTAGCACATGTCCTTCAGTGAAGAATACCTTAGAATAAATAATTAATCTCTACAAATTTTAAGGAGACCAAAGTGGGAGTCAGCAGGCCATTAAGTAGTTGAATGAACCATTCCCTAAGCAGTGAGAGTGTTTGAGTAACTTACTATCCTGTGCCTTAAGCCTCTTTACCTGTTTTCTCCTGTCCTTGCTTACATTCCCACCGCAGGATACAATCAAGTAAAGTTAAGATCTTCTCAATGACATATTTGGGACTTTATTTTGAGAGAGATTTCAAAGCAAATCTTGGTTTTAGGAGATTATCTGAGTGACAAAGAAGGTCAAGATGTGACTCTCCATAATAAAATAGAATAGCCGGACAACCCAAGGAAGAAAAATGAGGCATCTGGGGAAGTAGCAGTTCTGAGAAACATTCCTCTTCCCATAGCAACCTCTATCAGCACACAGGAATCAGCAGAGACAGGCCAAGACCCTGGAGAGAGAACATTCTGGGACCACAGAGGATCAGGTTAGTCACACACTCTGAAAACATAGGCTCCCTCTCTGAGGTAAAATTTTAACACATCAAAAAGTTGACATTGGAGACCTGTCCTTATCCCACACTACCAACAAAGTTTTTTGTTTGTTTTCTGGAGACAGAACCCTTAAAGATAATATGGTGTCAGAAATATGTAAAGATTCTTCACTGGGATTATGGAAAATTGTATTACATTAAGAAGGTTCCGGGTGCCAGGCACTGGGCCATCTGATTAAGCTCACTCATTACAGTGTGCAAGGACCCAGGTTTGAGCCCTGAAGTTCAGTGAGTGGTGAAGCAGGGATGCAGATGTCTCTCGTTCTCTTTCCCTCTCTGAATCTCCCTGTTCTCTCTCAATTTCTCTCTGTTTCCATCCAATAATAAATAAAATAAAATATTAGAAGTGAATAATACATTAATATAGTGAATTCTTTAAAAAGATAAAAAAAAAAAAGAAAGTTTGAGTTATCCACATTATTTTAATTTTTGACCTAATGGTCAACAAGTTGATATATGTATAGATTTTTAACATCAATAAAAATGATCAAACATCAGTAATTAGGATACAAGTAAATATAGCATACTACTAATAATCATAATGATTCTTTGTTCCAAGGAGATCTTCAACTTGTACCTTCTTTAGAATCAGTATTCCAGTATATATGAAAATCTAAGTAATCCAGTGTCATCAAAAGTATGCATTTCTATGACACTCAGCTCTACTTTACTTATTATCAGATGAAAAATAAGAAATTTAGATAGCAATGATTTTAAAATAGCTGTAAATGTTTTAGAACAAATAAATTAGAATATAGGTCCACAGAAATCAAAGTTCCTAGTTAGAAACTGCATTGAGATTTCACAAAGATAATTCAGTATTTGTACTCCACAGAGCTTCTCTTTTTCACCATCACATACCCTAGATTTCTTTATCATAATGATAAATACTGTGAATTTGAGCAAAAACTATATACAAGGAAACAATGTAACTATAAACAAGAAAAACACTATAACCTAGAAAACAAGTTCTGTGACCCAGAAAACTCTTGTTTTTGACTTCCACATAAGGATTTGGCTGAACTGCTCAAGAATTAGATACCATTGCTAGAGTACCCTGTGTGAAAAACTTCCAACACAATGAACAACATGAAACTGATTTTTTTTTTCTCTGTAGTCTGGTGGGTAGCACAGTGGTTAAAACACTGAACCTGTAAGCATGAGGTCCTGAGTTTGATCTTCCAGAATGATGTTCTGGTTTTCTTTCTTTCTCTTATATATAAAAAAATTAAATTAAAAAGATCTTTATCTTTTTAAAAATTATTTCATTGGGAGATAATTGTTTACAGTACAGTTGTTTACACATGGGTAGACTTGTTTCATCTTCCCATGATGGGGGTCTGCAAAATGCTCTCACCCTCTGTTTAAGTCTTTCTCTATCATTGAACACCACGTTCCCAGCAGCCATTTTGCCCACTCCTGTCCACATCTCTCACAGAATCTTTTGCTCGGAAACAATACACCACACCTGGTCCATGTTTTATCTTGTGTTTTCCATTTCTCCCCTTGAGCTTTTAAGTTCCATCTGTAACTGAGATTTTCTGGCATTTACCCCTCCTCTTAAAAGTCAAGTGAGGGAGTCGGGCGGTAGTGCAGCGGGTTAAGTGCACATGGTGCAAAGCGCAAGGACCGGGTGTAAGGATCCCGGTTCAAACCCCCGGCTCCCCACCTGCAGCGGGGTCGCTTCACAGGTGGCGAAGCCGATCTACAGGTGTCTATCTTTCTCTCCTTCTCTCTGTCTTCCCCTCCTCTCTCCATTTCTCTCCGTCCTATCCAACAATGACAACATCAACAATAGCTACAACAACAATAAAAACAAAGGCAACAAAAAGGAAATAAATAAATAAATATTTTTTAAAAAAGTGAAGTGATTCTTGAAGTGATTATTTCAAGATCCATCCAAGGTGAATCAATGAATTAAACCTCATCAAAATTAACTATTTTTTATTTCAATGTCCTGAGGTAATGTCTGTTGTACTGAAATGTATCCTACCTGCTTTAGGTTATGTGTGAAATTACTGTCTTTCTCCTAAGCTAAACAGAAAGATTATCTGAAAATTTAGATTTGGGCATTTTATTTATAGAGTATAATATTACATATAATCAATAATGTAAGACATAGTGTATTGTTTGTGTGCATGCAAATAGAACAAACTGAGAGGATTTCTCTTGTTCACTGGGTAGGTGGTTTTCTATATCTCTCTAATCCTATTTTTGCAATTTTAGCATTAGCTTTTTTATTATTTATTTATTTTAAAAAGGAGAAATTAATAAAACCATAAGCAACAGGTGGCACAGCTACAAACAAGATGCTGGATATTATACAGCAAATCCTAACAAAAGTACTTTTCAAAGTTAACTCAATCACCAAATAATGTGATGATAACAATAACTATCCATTGTCTTCTTGAACCCTAAGACAGCAGGAACCTCACATTTCCACTATAGAGCCTATATTTTCCCCAGTCCTGGAACCTTAGGATAGGGCCCACTTTCCTGCATGCTGCTCTTAATTCATATCAAATAATATTGCATCCACCGATCGCAGCCTAATCAATGCAATGACTGACACCCCAGCATGCTGCACTTCAGACTGTGTCCAGAGACTTCAGGTGTGGAATGACAACCCTTCAGCTTCATTACTAGGGTGAGACCGTTCCTTTCATAGTATTCGCTAATTCCATTCTAGGCGGTTCACTTCCTAGTGTTAGCTTCTGCGATTATTGGCTTTCCCTACCCCATACAATTTTTGCAAGCTCCATTTAAGACTTTGCTGTATAGCTGAAGCTAGCTCACCCAGTATAGAATACAGTTCTAACCATGTGTGAACACCTGTGTTCCAGCCCTTGGCACCACCTTGGGACACCAAGATTGACAGCATTGGAAGCTCCGAGAAAGGTGGAATAGTGCTGTAGGTGTCTCTCTCAGTCCCTCACTACCTGCCTACTTTTCTCTGTCCTGTCAAATAGAAAACAGAGAAAATAAAATAAAATAAAATGTTATAAATAGAAAATGGAATAAATAGAAAGAGAGAACAAAACTGGCTGTTGGGAGCTGCGGACTTGTTGTGCAAGCGCTGAGTCCCATAGATAACCCAGGTGGCAAACATAAGAGGAGAAGGAAAGAAAAACAGGTCCATTGGGCATGGTGGAGTCTTGCTTGCTATGATGCACACGACTCTGATGTTAAAAACAAATAAGTAAGTTTTACTGGAAATATCTCATTCTTTGAATCAATGATATACTTAGAATGTAAGAGTTTCTTTTTCTTATTATAGCAGATAACACCTCTGGGGAATTTTTTTTTTTTTTTTTTTTTTTATCCAACTAGACTGTCAATGTTACCAGTGTGAGCTAAAGAGAGAGGATCTCTATACAGACCAAATCACTTTGCTGGGGGAATACAAAGCAGTTTACTAAGTACTCTGAAGTCCATATGCTCACTTATGATGCTTACCCAGCATGGGAGTCTTAGAATAAGGCCACTTGTTGACAGCAAGTGTAATGAGCTTCCTGTAGTGCAGGCCTGTTCCTTTAGAACCCACACAAAGAACATGTAGTAAAGAGGGCTCTTCAGCTGATGCCATAAAGGGGACCCTCTCCAAACTCCAGAGGAGTTTTGGGTCTTGACTGGGTAAGTGGTTCAAGGCAGGGATCTTGACAATAATGAGAACGGGTCTTTTACAAGCAGCATCTGTGGTACAGTGAGTTTCTTTCATTCCTGTTGGAATTCAGCTTTTCATTTTTAGCACTGTCTGCAAACATCCTTAATGATCAGGGAAATGAGACAGCTTCTCAATTATTTGGTGGAAGTATTTGCCTCTCACAAAGAATTAATGTTATCATCAGATAAATGTACTTGAAGCTGCAGGATGATAAACATTGCCTGAAATGCTATGTGAGAGTGGGAGGAACTGCCACTGAAATAGAAAGTTTCTACAGATAAACATAAACATAGACTTGGTTTTTTTTCTAAATCTTTTAAAAATGCAAATGTGAACTCAAAGCTTCATTAGAAAGACACATGTGGGGGATTCCATGCAGTTAATGACAGTTCTGAAATAAAAATAGGTTGTTCATTAGTACTCAGATCATTGAAAGAACAATGACTTTTCTATCTGCAAGGTGTCTAATGTGGACACATAGTTTGCTGTAATGTTTAGTTGGCTTATAAAACAACTGAGTACTGTCTTGTGTTGTCCAGAGATCTATATGGAAGTAACATTGGCAAAACCAATGCATGCTTTAAATTGCTCTCTAAAGAATTGACATAGCTAATATAGAGATAAGAGGAAGAGAGAGAGAGAGAGAGAGAGAGAGAGCTCTTTTGCCATACACAGAATCTTCCTTAAGTGCAGTTAAGTAAGTACTTGAGCCTGGATCAAGCACATGGCAACACAGCACATTATCCAAGGCAGTGATCTTACTTGTACTGAATTAATCTTTTGAGTGACATGTGTGGTGAATAGATATTTTCTATTATTGATTTAAATTGTATACAATACTACCATTTCATAGTTTACAATAATATAAAATTTCAGGAATAAACTCCACAGATCCAATGTGTATTAAATCCAGTATGTCCTGTTTCTCTTATCTGAGAGAGAAGAGGAATAAAGGAAAGAATCTCAAAAATAGCAATAAGTATAATGGTGAGTTAGAAAGGAAGTGAAGGTGGGAACCATTGAAAAAATGAGAAAGTTTATACATATCTTATTTTTTTATTTAATTTTTACATAAACACTATTCCCACCACCAAAAGACTGTCCCATCACCTCCCCCATCCCCAGCTCCATGAAGCTTGATATCCACCCTCACCCTCCACCCAGGGTTTTTACTTTGGTGCCCTACTCCAAATTCAGTCAAATCCTGCTTTGAATTTCCTTTCCTTTTCTTCTTTCTCAACTTCTCTTTATGAGTGGGATCATCCCATACTCTTTATCTTTCTGACTTAGCTCACTTAACATAATTTCATCTAGATCCATCCAAGATGGGTCAGAGAAGGTGAGTTCATTGTTCCTAATAGCTGTGTAGTATCACATTGTGTACATATACCACAGCTTACTCAACCGCTCATCTGTTGTTGGGCACCTGGGTTATTTCCAGATTTTAGCTATTACAAATTGTGGTACTATGAACATAGGTGTACACATATCTTTTTGGTTGGGTGTTATATAGTCCTTGGGGTATATACCCAGGAGAATTACTGGGTCATATGGAAGGTCCATGTCTACCCTTGTGAGAGTTCTCCAGACTGTTCTCCAGAGAGGCTGAACCTATTTATATTCCCACAAGCAATGTAGAAGGGTTCCTCTGTCCCTGCAGCCTCTCCAGCATTTGTTTCTGCTGTCCTTTTTGATGTATGCCATTCTCACAGGAGTGAAGTGGTATCTCAATGTTGTCTTTATTTGCATTTCTCTGACAAACAGGGACCTGGAGCAATTTTTTATATGTTTGTTAGCCTTTTGGATCTCCTCTGTATATAATGTTTTTTTTTTTCATATCCTCTGCTCATTTTTGGATGGGGTCATTTGCTTTTTGTTGCTAAGTTTGCTGAGCTCTTTGTATATTTTGGTGATTAGTCCATTGTCTGATGTATGGCATGTGAAGATCTTCTCCCATTCTGTGAGGGGTCTCTTTGTTTGTGTGGTAGTTTCTTTGGCTGTGCAGAAGATTTTCAATTTGATGTAGTCTCATTGGTTTGTTTCTGCTTTAGTCTTCCTTGCAATTGGGTTTGTATCATCAAAGATGTCCTTGAGGTTTAGGTGGGAAAGTTTTCCACCAATGTTTTCCTCTAAGTATTTGATAGTTTCTGGTCTACCATCCAGGTTCTTGATCCATTTGGAGTTTATTTTTGTTTCTGGTGAGATAAGGTGGTTCAGTTTCATTCCCAGTCACTTTCAAAGCCAGCAACAAGCAGCTCCTGACAGCTTTCAACCTGACGCTGTTGACTGGCTACAGAAGAAGGGCAAACACTAGAAGAAGAAGTTTCATTCTTCTGCATGTTTTAACCCAGTTTTTCCAGATCCATTTATTGAAGAGAGCCTCCTTTCTCCGTTTAATACTTTGGGCCCCCTTATCAAAGATTAGATATCCATAGGTGTGGGGGTTTAGTTCTGGGCTTTCAGTTCTGTTCCATTGGTCTGTGTGAATATTTGTGTTCCAGTACCAGGTTGTTTTGATGATGAGGGCCTTATAATATAGTTTGAGATCTGGCCTTATAATATAGTTTGATGCCTCCATTTCTGTTTCTTTTCCTCAAGATAGTATTGGATATTCTAGATGTTTTCTGGTTCCAGATAAATAATTGTAGATTTTGTTCTATTCTCTTAAAGAATCTTAGTGGAACTTTGATGGATATTGCATTAAATTTGTATATGACTCTGGGGGAGAATACTCATTTAGATGATATTAATTCTTCCAAACCCAGAGTATTTGATCTATTTCAATTTCTTGGTGTCGTTTTTTATTTCCTTGAATAGTGACTCATAGTTTTCAGTATACAAATCTTTCACTTCTTTGGTCAGGTTTATTCCTAGGTATTTTATTGATTTTGCTGCAACAGTGAATGGGAGTGATTTCTGTATGTCTTCTTCTTCAGATTTAGTGTTTGCATAAAGAAATGCCACTGATTTTTGTACATTGATTTTGTAGCCTGATACCTTGCTATATTCCCTAATATCTTCCAGTAGTTTTCTGTTGTGTTCTTTAGGATTCTCTATGTATACTATCATGTCATCTCCAAATAGTGAGAGCTTGATTTCTTCCCTTACAATCTGCATTCCTTTGATTTATTTCTCTTGCCTGATTGCTATGACAAGAACTTCCAATACTATGTTGAAGAGTAATGGTGATAGGGGAAAACCCTATCTAGTCCCCGATCTGAGGGGGGATGCTTTCAACTTCTGTCCATTGAGTATAATGTTGGCTGTAGGTTTGCTATATATGGACACCACTATCTTGAGGAATTTCCCATATATTCCCATTTTTGTAGTGTTTTGAGCATGAATGTTGTTGGATTTTGTCAAAGGCTTTCTCTGCATCCATTGAGATAATCATGTGGTTTTTGGTTTTGCTTTTATTGATGTGGTAAATTACAGTGATTGACTTTGAATTTTAGCAACAAAAGACTGTTAAAATAAAATAATAATAATAATAATAATAATAATAATAATAATAATAAAATGACCTAAAATTTCACCAATTTACAAATGTGACTTCTAGCTTCTCCAGTATTGTTGCCCCACAGATGCTTGGACAGTAGCAGGGAGATTCAATATTGACATCAAGGTCATAGAGTTGGACCAGTGATTCAGAACAAAAATATTCCCTCCACCACCAAGATATACAAAAAGGAAAATCAAACATCTTAACCACATAACCTCTTGCTGGCATAACAGTGACATCTACACTAAATGAGGAAACTAAGAAATCAACAGACAATAATGACAAAAATTTCAAATAACCAGACAGACTCACATCTAGTTAGAGTTAAGAAAACCCATTATTAAATCAAGTCAAGAAACTATCCTTGAGATTCAAGAACTCAGTGATC
The DNA here is from genome assembly GCF_950295315.1 of Erinaceus europaeus. Taxonomy (NCBI): domain Eukaryota; kingdom Metazoa; phylum Chordata; class Mammalia; order Eulipotyphla; family Erinaceidae; genus Erinaceus; species Erinaceus europaeus. The sequence goes on along the minus strand of NC_080166.1, from coordinate 134,433,474 downwards.
ATTTTAACAAAGAATTACAAAGTATATAATAAAGAAAGAAAAAAAGTAAAAGGAAACTACAAACAGAACTGTAGGGCTTAAAGAACATTTTAAATGCAGCTCAAGTTGAGGTATAAGGCTTCAGAAGTAGACTTTGTTAGGTAGGAGAGAGATTATCAATACTATAAGACACAGCCATCACACTCTGAATCTAAAATTCTTGGAGAGGAATGGTTTAAGAAAAGTGAAGCATTTCTCTCTGAAAAGTAGCAGACTCCATCAGAAAGACACATATCAAAATAATTGGAATCCCTGAAGAAAGAAGAGAGAGAGAGAGGAGCAGAGAATATATTCAAAGAGAATTTTTCATACCCAAGGAATGCTCAAAATATTGAAATTCAAGAATGTGAGCACACACCTAATTTTTTTAAATCCAAAATGACACAAAGACACATTATTGTAAAATTATCCAAAACAAGGAACAAATATTGTTTGGAAAGGAAGGAAGTCATATACAAAAGCAGAACCATCAGGATTTCATCAGATTTCTCACCACAAACCCTAGAGGAGAGGCACAGTGAAATGGCATATTCAAATTATTAATAGATAAGAATTGCTAGCCACAAATTGGATAACATTCCAAATTATCCTTCAAATGTGAAGGAGAAGTAAATATCTTTATAATAATTCAGAAACTAAATGAATTTGTCACTACCAACCCTCCCTTTCAAGAAATGCTGAAGGAATTCCCCATAAAAATAATAGACAAAGAAATATAAAGTTTTAATGTGATTATTAGTATTAAAATAGAACCAGGAATACAACAATATGGAAAACCAGACACAGGAAAGATGAGAGCATATTAGTCAGTACAATCCACTGTTGGTGATACAAGGCAACTTGAAAAAGAATTTTGTAGATATTATAAGTTAGACACAATATTCATGATAACTATAAAAAACAAAATATAGTACAAAGAGAAATCAAAAGAGAAACAAAAAATTACTTGGAGAACAATGAAAATGTGGAGACCATCTACCAGACCCTGTGAAATAATAAAAAAAAAAACTGTCCTAAGAGAGAAATTTATAGCAATAAAGGACAATATTAATAAAAAATATATCTGAACCAAGCTATGTAACATCACAACTGAAACAACTAGAAAAGGAACAACAAAGCGACCTAAAATTCAGCAGGAGAAAGGAAATAGTAAAAATCAAAGCAGAAATTAGTGAAATAAAATTCAGAAAAATAACCCAAAGGATTAATGATATCAAGAGTTGATCTTTTGAAAGGATAAAGTAGATAAACCACTGACTAGACTCCCAAAAAAGAAAAAAAAATGATAAAATCAATCAGAAAGAAGAGAGATGAAATTACAACTGAAGAACGGAAGATAGAAAGAATATTATGAATATTCTATGAATATTATGAACAGCTCTATGGAAATAAATTGCACAGGGTGGAATGGATGGATGCATTTATTGAATGATGTCACCCAAAATGCCTAACCCAAAAAGAAAGTAGATTGCTTAAATAAGCCAATCACTAGTTTTGAAATTGAATCAGTAATAAAAAAAAATCTACCCAAGAATAAAAACCAAGACCCAGGCAGCTTTATTAACAAATTCTCTAAAATTTTCAAAAATGAAATGACACCTATTTTCCTCAAGCTATTCCAGAAAATTGAAGAAGGACAACAAACACATTCTATGATGCAAACATTACTTTGATTCCCAAAGCAGAAAGGGACTCTACCAGAAGAGGAAACTATAGACATATATCCCTGATGAACACTGATGCAGAGATTCCCAACAAGATCTTCACAAATTGAACCTTACACTATACCAAGAAAATAATTCACCAAGACCAAATGGGTTTCATTTTTGGGAAACAGCGATTTGAAAATTCAAATAGTGTAATTAACTATAACAACAACAAGAAAGACAAAAATCAAATGGACATATCAACTGATGCCAAAGAGCCCAGTCAACAAGATCCAACACTTATTTGTTTATTATATAATTACAATATTCATTTATTTATTTCTAATTTTTATTTGTTATTAATGGATACTAATTAGAAGGGACTTATGCACTCCTATATTCAAAGCTTCATTATTCAAAGGGGCCAAAGAATGGAAGCAGCTTAAATGTCCATCAACTGATGATTGGCTAAAGAATTTATGAGATATATATTCCATGGAATACTACTTTGAAAATAAAAAGTGCCAGGTTAGTTTCATGGGTGGTAGAGAGAGACGACCAGAAACTCATGGCTGAGTGGTACGCAGTTCAGACTTTATTCATGTGGAATGCAGCGCAATCTAAGCTATCTCTAATCACAATCCTGTCCTTATATATATACTGGCCAAGAAGGGTGGAAACAGGATGTGATGTAGAGAGGGTGGAGCGAAAAGAGATTGGTGGAAATCAGGGTGTACTAGGAGAGGGGGGCGGAGCAAAAAGACATCTTGAACCAGTGGGGATTAAACCAATGCCCTGTAGGCAGGGTGGTGCTTAGTTAACAGTGGTTATGTAAATAGAATACAGTGTTAAGCAGGGGGGATAAAACCAATGAAACAGAAGGGTGTTTAGAAGCAGAATTAGAAGCATACCAACAAAAAAGATGGTATTGTATCCTTTGGGACAAAAATGAATGGACCTGGAGGTGACTATGTTTCTAGGAATAAGTAATAAGTACAGAGCTGAAAGAAAACTACATGATGGTCTCACTTGAATTTAGAAATCTGATTTACATGATCTTGCCAAAAAAACACAGAAGCAATCAAACTGTAAGAGTAATGAGAACTCTGGTGCTTATTTTTGGGAGGTGGAAGGGTGTAGATACAGAACTTTGGTGATGAGTATGGTGGAACTATACATTACAATTTTATGATCTTGTAACAAACTATTAAGAACAAACAAAAATTTAAAAATATGTATTGTGTAAAAAGCAAAAAAAATATTGAAAAGTCTGTTGCCAAATAAATGAATCAATTAATAATAAAATTGAGTGTGTCAGTGCAGATAGCTTCTCTTTATCAAACAGAACTCTCTCCCCATCCTTCCACCCACCCCACTTCACTCTGGTACTCTCCATAGTTTTTCACAGAGGTTTGGAAGCTTGTTGACTTCATTTATCTACAGTCCACATAGGAGTGGCACCACCCAGTAAATGATCTTTTTCTTCCTTATTTCTCTTAGCTTCATCATCAACTCAAGCCCAATTCATTTTCATACCAAGTGTCATCAACTCATCTTTTAAAACAATTTAGTAGAATTCCATTCAGTACTTACACCATAGTTTCTTTATCTAGCACTGGCTATAATGAATAGTGCTGCTATGAACACAGGAGTGCCAGTATTCTTTCAAATTAGGGCTTTTGTATCCTTCGAATGAAAGACTAAATGTGCGATTGCAGGACCCCACGATATTTACTTAGTTACTTATTGTTTACCATTTTACAGAACCAAGGGCCTTGCATCTGAGTTATTTAGTTATTTCTCCACGTTCACTCACTCCTCTTTCACTCATATAGACAGGCCAATCAAAGGAGAGAGATGGACAGAAAGGGAGAACAGCACAGTGTCAGAAATGCCTGTAATGTTGCAGCAGCTTCAATATAGTGTTGGGGCTTGAATGTCAACTATTCACCTGGAAAGTACCTGATCCAGCCCAGATTTATTTCTTTAAGATATATGCACTGCAATTTTTATAAAAGCTACAGCAATTTACATTTCCACTAACAGTGGACAAAGAGCTCCTCTTTATTTCCCCCCCCCCTCCACATCCTCATTACCACTTACTGGCAGTGAACAGAATTCTGACAACAACTCCCTTCCTGGTTCCTGGTATCCACAGTAATCTGCTGATCTTCCCCCCAGGAGTTGAGACCATAGATATAGGCCAATCATATGTTGTATTTTATTTATTGATTGGTTTCAAGTCTTCATTTATAGAAAGACATGTACTTTATCCACTGAGTCAAAGTCCCGGACCCTGTTTGTTTGTTGATTTATTTTTCCACTCGTGTCATTGCTGGGGCTAAGTACCAGCACAACTCTTTCACACCTGAAAATAAATTTTCTCTCTTGGTAGAGCAGGAGAGAAACAGAGAGACATCAGCAGCAGAAGAAAGTGAGACACTGCAGCACTGTTTGACCACTCATGAAACTTCCCTCTTCAGGGAGCCCCTGTGTTCACTCTGTTGAATCACCTGCTAGCCACCTGAAGCTATATGTCTTTATGATGCAGTTGTTCATATAGGTTGTGTTTAGCACAGTGTCAAGCAATGCAAAGGAACCTGGAGTGAAGACCAACACAGATAGAAACAGAAGCAGAATTAGCCAAAGGAGAAATGATGACCAACAATGAAGGAAGGAGGAAAGTGAGAATCATAGGAAAACATAAAAGGAAGGTAAGAAAGATAGAAGGAAGGAGGAGAAAGAGATAGGGAGGAGGAAAGAATATGCCAACGTTAAAACAAAAGCATAAAACACATGAGATGGTATGAAAAGAAAAGTCTTAATCATTTCTTTTAGAAAAATAAGTCATCACTTATAAGATACAAAGACCTTGAACTATACAATACAGTTGGAATTTATACTCATTTCATGTTAATAAGTGAAATTTTTTAAGTTTTCTGAGTCTTAATTATCTATTTACAGAATGTTTACTCTGCTGTTCAGTTCAATATCCCCAGGAAAGTGAAATATATATACAGATAATTTTTAAAAGGGTGGAGGGATAGGCAGTGGCACCCGGTTAATTGCATGCAGCATGAAGCTTAAAGACATGCTCAATAATTTGGGTTCAAGCCCCCAGCTCCTCACCTGCAGGGGGATGTTTTTCATGAGTAGTGAAGCAGATCTGCAGGTGTCTATCTTCCTATACCCCCTCTTTTCTCAATTTCTTTCTGTCCTATCCAATAAAACAGAAAAAAAAAATAATAAAGACATGAAATAAAAGGTCATGTGTAGTGCTGGCACAAAGACACAGGAATAAGCCTGGAGGCAAAAAGAAATAAATAAAGTTTACCACTTTTTACAGTTACTTCTTTTATGGTACAGGAAGCTGATGATTTAGAATTGCTAGCAAAGTAGTTATAAATTGCATTGTGTGAATTACAAAAAGACAAGGAGTCTAGGAAAATTTGATAACTATGAGATGCTTGTTGGAAGTTTAACAACCAGGGGACTGTCCCACAAATCTCAGAACTAAATATAAAATATCTTAGAACATTTGACCAACTATTTAAGGGAGAATAATTTCAGTAACATATGAATCAATCAGCTTTAAAACTTGACTTCCTCTTGAAGTTGATCTGGGGGAAATCTCAAGTTAAATAATTCAAAGGCATAGGAGTGAACACTATGAGAATATTAAAGGATATTCGATGACAGGTCCAGGGTATTTATCTGAATGCATCAAAAACTGTTTATAGGGTAGGGGTAGATAGCATAATGGTTATGCAAAGAGACTCTTATGCCTGAGGCTCTAAAGTCCCAGGTTCAATCCCCTGCACTACCATAAACCAGAGCTGAGCAGTGCTCTGGTAAAAAACAAACAAGCAAACAAACAAAAAAACTGTTTATTTTTTGTGTAATATCCCCAGAAACCCAGACATACACACACACACACACACACACACACACATTCACTCACACACACACACACACTCACACACACTCACATACACTCACTCACACACACTCACACATACACACACTCACACACACTCACACATACACACACTCACACACACATACTCTCACACACACACTCACATACACTCACACACACACTCACATACACTCACACATACATACATACATTCACTCACACACACTCACACACACACATACACTCACACACACACATACACTCACACACACTTACACACACATTCACACACACTTACACACTCACACACACTCACACATACACTCAAGCACACACACTCACACACATACACACATACACTCACACACACATTCACACACACATACACTCACACACACTCTCACATACACTCACTCACACACACACTCACACATACATACACACTCACATACACTCACTCACACACACACTCACACACACACACACTCAATCACACATACACACACTCACACACACACAAACACTCACACACACACACACACACACTCACACACACACACACTCACACATACACACACTCACACATACACACACTCACTCACTCACACATACACACACTCACATACACACACATACACTCACGCACACACACTCACACACATACACACATACACTCACACACACATTCACACACACTCACAGACACACACTCACACACATACACTCACACATACATAGACACACACTCACACACATACACTCACACACACTCACACATACATACACACTCACTCACACACACATACACATACACTCATACAGACACACAGACACTCACACACACACACACTCACACATACTCACACTCACACATACACACACTACACAGGAACACATGTTGTGGGCATCTCAGTTTTGTCTCTGGGCTTGATGGCCCATTTAACTTATTAGTACACGTCTTAACTTGTAAAACAGAAGCTATGGGAGTCTATTGTCATTTCTCTGGACTGAGTGAAGATTCAGTGAAACTAAAAAAGAAAATAAAACGTCAGGGAAAAGTGGCAAAAGCTCAGGTGACTCAATTACCGGTGCTGTTGCAAAGAGCTCTGAGCTGGGCTAGAATAAAATATCTTCTTGTGGTTAAAAGGATCTTTGCAGAGTCATTTCCATTCTCAGGAATTCCAACCAAATCATGTACCTGCAAAGATGCTGGACACCCAAGCGATATTCTAGATGCCATTTGGAATTCAACCGGTTAATACCTGATTAATACGTAGATGAACTACTTCAACTATTGGGATTTCCTATAAAGGATCAGAAAAATAATAGCAGGCTTACTCTTATAAAATTAGTCAAAGAACTTTCGTCAACCAAGAAGACTAAGTCACCAGGGTCAGACAGGAACAGAATGGCTGGAAACAGTAACCAACACATAATCTCCGCTTCTCTACTTCAACTCTCGATATTCAGCCCACATCAGTTTTAATATGAGTCTACGCATTTTGCATTATTTCAAAAGATATACTAAAATGCATAGCTTAATATTTGCCACACTATTTTTAAGTTAACATTTTGCAACACACAATGTGCACTGCTATGTCACAGGCAATATCAGCACAAAATTGAGCTCTGTATCTGACCTCCTGCCTTTGTTAGGTATCACCTCTTTCTTGAGTTCAGCATAACTTTCTTTTTTTCCTTTGCAATGTATATAACGGGGCTTGTCTTAATGTCTAGGTCATGTGATATTTGAATCTAAGTCCGTCCCCTATTTTTTGCTACTTCAAAGCCCTCTCACCCTCTGAGTCAACTTATTCATTTATTGTTGAGCTTTCCCCTTCCTTGAGTAAAGCATAATCTCCTTCCTCCTCCCTCCCTTTGAATCCATGTTAGGAGAGGTAAAACTCATTACCTGAGAAGGCTTATTGAAATACTCGACCAGAGACCAGTAGTGTAGAATGTAAAATGACAGCTATAATCTCTGGGAACATATTAGAACATAGCTGCTTCAGTTTCTAGTTTCATAATTGATACTTTTGGGACTCTGGAGGCCAGGAACACGTTTTTTTTTTTTTTGTTTGTTTGTTTGTTTTGTTTTATTTTCAGTTCAGAAGATCACTGTTGGCAGAATATTATTAGTAATCTTCAAATTATTTCTTAAGCCTCATTCTATTACTTTTGTAGTCAATGGAAACTCAGAGTTTATCCCACAGAAACTTTCTGGCCTGGTCAATATCTCATCAGGACATATACCAGATTTGACACACTAATTGTGGATTGGAATAAATTGCTGAGTGTCTGCAGATTCAAAATCTATAATTTAGAGTGCAGAAAATCTTCATTAACTCGTCTTTATTCTAGCTAACTACCTCCACATGGATCAAAAGTTGGATCTGAGAGTGTTCATTGTAAAAATCCCTCCTGTGGTGTCCTAGAATACCTAGAAATGAGTTTTCTCTATTGGCTGTCATGGTGTTTTAGTTGTTATATAATTTCCTGCTAAATACTACTTTAACAACTGCCACCCTTTCGACAACCATCATTTTGTGTAATTCCAGTGTTGTACCATCATATTTTCTCCTTGGATGAAGGGAATGTTTACTTTGTTTTTTTGTGTTGTTTTTTGTTACTTAACTATTTTGTGTTTACATGCATATGGGCATGAGTGAAAGAAGTTAATTTTGAAAATTACTAGTATACATATTGTTCACGCATGATAAATAATAATGACATGGGAAGCACTATTTTCAAAATCTAAATTCCAAATTAAATTTGATTTATTGGGAAATAATATCCATGCACAATTAAGCATGAACTAAAGACACATTCTTTAAAGAATATCTTTCTTGGTTTTTTTTCCTCTAAATTGTAAATGTTACCTTTAAAGAATTCAAATAAATCCCTTATAATGTCAATTTATCTTATATTAAGAAACCAAGGGTAAGTATTGGCTTTAGTTTCTCTATATTTCTGAAATCAGTGTAGAGTTAAGTTCTCCTTTGTACTAAGTCAAGTCAAGAGATTCATTCAGGTATTATTTTCATGAATGACAGTCACATTTCAGTATTACTATTGATCACACTAATAGGATATATATATTTAATGTTCAAGAGGACTTTCCATTAAGATTGCTTTTTATTCACTTACATAGATATGACATGTAAAATAAGATAATGTTCACCAAATGTTAAAGGTTTATTTAACTTACATGAAATGAAGCGTTTCATATGAGAGAGAGAAAAAAAGGCAGGGTACCAGTTCAGGTACATATAGCCCTGGGAATCAAACCAGAAGTCTCAGCTATATTAGGACTGTGCTCACTGAATTCAACTATCACCCCCACCTCCCACAACTAGCCCAGGTTACAAACAATCTAAATATATATATATATATTGTATTCAGTTGAGTTATGATCAGTCGGGGATTCAATTGTAGCTAGTGATATACTCTTTTAATAATTTTCTCTATCATGGGCAAAAAGAAAGTGTGAGAAATGCTCAGGTATAGTCATTCTCACTGAAGCTTTGCAAAGTTTCCCCATCTGATGGAAAGGCTAACTCACCAGTGAGAGTTAAACCCACTGGACTGAGGCCAGGGCATATCATGAGGCTGGTTGCCAAGTCTAGTAAGTCAGACCACCTGATAAGTACCGCGCCATAATTTCACATGGGGACTCTTCAATAATAAAAAGTTGTGGTTCACACTGCCAAGACTTGAGCCCTTCCATGTGCCAGTATGATTGCAGTGGATGAATGAACAGTGATTTGATGACAGGACTTACATTGACTCTTGGATTACAGGCCATGGTCACAGGATCAATTCTTGCATGGATTCCTTGGGTTTTTGTTGAGGCGGGTTGTCGACTTCTCTGTAAATCAACTGTCTACTGACTTAATTATATAATTAAGTCATTAGGATGGTGGGACTAAAAAGTGTGATGTGATGAGAAGAAAGTCAGCCACTGACTAGGCAAAATCATAAAGTGCCTATATGTATTTATGACTTTTGTAGACCTTTAGGATATATGTTGAGTCATGATTTCTCTACATTGAGATTTTCATTACACTGAAATAAATTCATTAAAATCAGTTCTGTTCATGTATAAAATGCTATTCATTTAAGTGCTTCACAACTGCTCTGGTACCCAGCCCTCTCAGTCACCATGACAAAAGCAATTGCAGCTAATTCACAGTATAAAGTCAACAAAATACTAGATAGTTGAAGTCACTTCCAGAGTTAGTTCTTCAAAAAAAAATATTAAACTGATAGTAATCTATATTTTATTATCTACTATCTGGGCAATTAGAGTCGTCTGGGTATAAACTGTGTCTTTAATAAGGCCTCTGAAAAGAAGTATAGTACTTCTTCATATGCTCTTTGATCATCATCGCTATATGATTTAACTGTCCCGAGGGGGTAAAGAAAATACAGGACCAGGCAGTGGCACACCCCAGTAATACAGCGTTCATGTTGCCATATAAGGACCAGGTTCTAAATTTTCAGTCCCTACATAGAACAACTTCATGAATGGCAAAGTTGTGCTGCAATTCTCAATCTCTCCCTCTCTCTCTCTCTCTCTCTCTCTCTCTCCCCCTCTCTCATTATTTTTCTCAGTCTCTATAAAAAAATAATAAGGCCACCAGGAATGGTGGAGTCCTAGTGTAGGCATCAAACACCAGTGCTGACCCCCTAAGTGAAAAGAAAAATATATAAATGTTTTTTACCAGAGCACTGCTTTGGTTGATGGTGGTTCAGGGGCTTAAACAGGGAAGTTCAGAGTCTCAGAAATGAGAGTCTCTTTGCATAACCATTATGCTATCTAACTTCTACTCTTGTCAAAAAAAAAAAAATGAACTCAGATATAGTATAGTATGTTGCCTGTGAGGTTCATTTCAGTAAAGACCCTTTCAGAAATTACCACTAATCAATTATAATTCATTAAAATTCTGTATAATAAAAGTTTTTTTTTTGTCATCATTCACTGTGGGGTGATGTAATGTCTCTGATACAGAAAGTCTCGTTTTGAGAAACCTTGGGTGACTGGCACTGACCAACAACCTGAAGACCTATGTGTGGTGCAGTCCCAATCTTTAGTGTTTTCTCATTGGTTTATTTATTTATTTTGCCTGTTTATTATTTGTTTTCAAGATAAATCAAGGAAATTATAAATCAGCTTGCATCAGCAAAAGTAGTACTGTGGATTAAATAGAGTGGGAAAATCTAGACAGGGTGAGAGCACTGATAAGAGGAGGAAAGCCTGACATTTCTGCTAATATTCAGTATTGTTCCTAGTAATATTTTTAAAGGGATCTCAGCAGATTTATGGCTACAATGGCTAACACATTATATTCTCCTCATTCACATCATATATCAGATAATCTGTGACCTGGTGCTGTGGCCTCGGAAGCTTTGGGCCCATTGACATCTATCAGTGTTTGAGGAGTTACAAATCTTTGCCGGCCATGAAGAATAATTAGGCCATGGGTTGCAAAACCTCTGGCCAGGACAAACCTGTCACACGGTAAGATATCTTTTTGCACATTCTCTGATAATTCATAATATACCATTGAAAAAATAAAGCTTTTAAAAACTTGTGTTAAGATATCTTAACCCTACAAGGACCACCGGAGTAAGGATTCCAGTTCCAGCCCCTGGCTCTCCACCTGCAGGGGAGTCGCTTCACAAGTGGTGAAGCAGGTCTGCAGGTGTCTGTCTTTCTCTCCCCCTCTCTGTCTTCCCCTCCTCTCTCCATTTCTCTCTGTCCTATCCAACAATGACAACATCAGTAATAACTACAACAATAAAACAACAAGGGCAACAAAAGGGAATAAATAGATAGATAAGATAGATAAATAAATAAATAAATAAATAAATAAATAAATAAGATATCTTAACCTTTGGAGGATACCTAAAACAGTCCTACTTAGCTTTTTCCAAAATGGAGACTCCAAATCTCATCTGCTAAATTCTAGCCTTTAGGTTTCTGATAACTGAATAATTTGTTTTGCTTTATATCTTAACTCGTTTTCAGGCACTAGGTATCAGATGTGACCATGATGCCAACCTGACTTCCCTGGACAGACAACCTCACCAATGTGTTCTGGAGCCCCATCTCCCCTGATCTCTGCCCCACGAGAGGAAGAGAGAGACAGGCTGGGAGTATGGATTGTCCTGTCATCGCTCATGTTCAGTGGAGAAGCAATTCCAGAAGCCAGACCTTTCACTTTCTGCATCCCATAATGACCCTGGGTCCATACGTCCAGAGGAGTAAAAAATAGGAATGCTTTCAGGGGAAGGGAGGGGATACAGAACTCTGGTGGTGGGAATCATGCGGCATTGTACCCCTCTTATGCATTGACCTTTTCAATATGTTTTTTTTTATAAATGAATTTTAAAAAAGAAATTAAATTATTTATACACAATTGTAAAAAGGTATCTTAGCTGTGTAAGCCTTTCTACTTTATCTTTCTTTTTCTGGAAAACTCATTATTGGAAATGAGGCTTAATCACTGAAAATTTTCATGACAAGTGAAAAAGATGATTTGCAGTGTTATGGTTGGAAATGAGAAAGACCTGAGAATGAATGGTGGTGTTTTTCCGAGCTTTTTTTTTCACACTTTAGAGTTTGTTGGTGGAACCATTGCTACTGAAAATTTATTATGTGAAGAGTATTCCAACCTAGTGAGCATTTTCTACCCCATGTACAGCAGAGCATCTTGAAAACTCAGGAATGGGAAGTCATACAAAGGATCCCATGGAGAACATGGGGGACAACAGAGTGACACAGATGAGCCTTATTGTTCCCAAACATATGAAAACTAAGTGACCACTCTTCTCGCTTGACTAAGATAGAATGAGCTATGATATGATGCAGATTTAAAACATAAGGTATGTTAATGTGGTAGACATGTCAAAGTAAACCTACTACCACTGAATACATCTCTACAGTGGGGGTGATTTCTTGGGAGAAATGCAGATATTAATAATAGTAATGATAATAATTTGTTGTTTTAAAAAATATATCCAACCAACTTATTATGATAAAGTATAGATTATAAGACTTCTGTTGTCATATGTTCATATTCCATTATCTCTTTCTGTTAAGAGTCATGATACCATACTTTACACAAATTGACATCTTCCTCCACCCCAGGACACAGGCTCAGAGTAGACAACCAAGATTTACGTTTACCACTACGTTTCTAGATAAATAACCACTAAAACATCATGATAAAAATATGCCATTTGGTGGGGCTGGGCAGTGGTGCACCAGGTTAAACACACGTAGTACTAAGAGCAAGGACCCATGCAAGGACTCACACAAGGATTGGAGTACGAGTCCCCACCCTCTCCTCCTGCAGGAGGGACACTCCCACAAGCAGTGAAACAGTTCTGCAGGTGGCTCTCTCTCTATCTTCCCCTCACATTTCAATTTCTCTCTAACATAACCTTGTACCAAGTCCCAGCTATAACCCTGGAGGCAAAAATTAATAATAAAAAAATGCCATTGGTAGAGAGAACATATCATCTGCTTTAAACAAAATAATCAAGAATTATACCAGTGCATTTTATTATAATAGTTCAAAGCGAATCTCTATATGTTCACCTTGGAATTATCAACACATTAGTGAGCTATCTTGGTCAAGAAGGTGACTCATTGGTGAGACATAAAAGCATGAGTCCTCAAGTTGGTCCCTTAAATCACATAAACTGGAGTGATGCTCTGATTCTGTTTCTCTCTCCCTCTCTCACTATAGAAATGCATTTTTGAAAAAAATATGTATCAATAATTTGGGGGTAAATGAAAATAAAAATATTGTTAGAATTGCTAGAACTATGATATTGTAGTGCAAACATATCAGCAGAAATGCATAAGAGAATTTATTTTTTAAAAATCTATTCTTATCTTTATTTATTGGATAGAGACAGCCAAAGATCAAGAGAGAGGGGGATGATAGAGAGGGAGAGAGACAGAGAGACACCTGCAGGCCTGCTTCACCACTCGTAAAGCTTTCCCCCTGCAGCTGTGCACTGGGGGCTCGAACCCTGGTCCTTGCGTATTGTAATGCATAAGCTCAACCACGTGCCCCACCACCAGGCCCCATGCATAATTGAACATTTTTAGGAGTCATATTAATGCCACCAAATAGTTCTTGACATTGTTGTATGCACTTTCATAGTAAATATGTTTTTGATGCAGAGAATAATTTTTATTACATTTGTTTTCGTTTATATTTAGTTTGACACTAAGCTGTAATTGGTAAAGATTAAGTCATGTTTCTACTCCATTTGCATTTATTCACCTAAAAAGTCTTGTTAGTTTTGACTTAAGAAATATTTCCAGAATTTAAAACTATAAAAAATATGGAGGAGAAGGAGGAGGAGAAAGAAACACCTGTTATACCACTGCCATTGACAATAGAAGCCAAAGCCACTGAAAACGTTCTCCTGACGTTAGAGATCCGAGACTAAAAAGACTTAAACACACCCTATGCTCCTCTGTTCACCAAGTCATGATAACAAGAATCATGTGACAGATTGTTTTCAGAAACCTTTTAGCTGTGGCTCCTGTGTCAGATCACCCAGACAGGAACAGAAATAAAATACTGAAAGTGAGGTGGGGTGATGAGGGGCAGGAGAGGTGGCTGTCCAGACTCTTAAGCATTTACCAATTGACCTACCTATAGTCAGTCCCCGTAGGAAAGCAAAAGAGGGCACACTGAGAAAGGCAACAAGTTGTTATTCTTGAAAAATTAAATGTGAAATTCTCATGTCTAAAGCATGGAAATGCAACTCAGCCAACGTGGTAGGCAAACAGCAAGAGAGTCTGAGTGGGATTCAGAACTTTTCCGAAGCCAGGACAGCTCTGTAGTATACATCTCACTTTATAAATGTAGGGTATTGTGGTGAAAGGGTTACCTAGGTTTTATGTATTTATATGGGTCCTTTCTGATCTGTTTTTCAGTAGTGACGGATCTATTTTTCAACGTTTACTAGAGCTTAGCCACAGCAAAAACAATTGAGACTTCATCAGAATCTGCTAAAATGAATGAGTTAAAGACTGTCAGAATCTCCTTCTTTGTGCTTCTGTCTCAGAATTTCTGAGCACTTCACTTTTACCTTCCTTCAGAGTTTTCTGTCACCCTGAGCATAGAAGCTCTGATTTAACAAAAACTGAAAACAAAATAGTCATCTATACTTTTCTGAAAGCCAGACACCCTCAAGGATCTCTGAGGGCATTTTAAAGTTACCACTTAGAGAAAATTGTGCTGAATAAATCTGTTCAAATTAGGATGAAAAATTGTATTTTTTTAGGAAATGTAAATAGAAAATAGCATATAATTAGAAATACTATTATTATTATTATATTTTTAAGAATTATCAAGTTTTAAAAATCCCATTGAATGAACCAGGTCAGCAGTTTAAGAATAACTTCATACAGTATTTATGGTCACTAATATTACTTCAGACGCTGCTGGGAACAGGTTAAATATGAAATTTCTGGTTATATGACACATCAGTGATCTTGGAAGGTTAGAATCTCCTTGAAATTTGCTGAGATTAATGCTGATTGGTAATTGGAGAGAAATTCTATCTTTTCAGATTAATAGCTCACATTACATGTGTCACATGAGTAGAACCATCAGCCTGATGGTTCAGAAACTCATCTGATGTAAGTCTCATGTCATTTATCTCGGGGCAGACTCAGTTAGGAGGGATGATAGTTCTCGTCACAATAATATTGCTTCAACTACTGCCATACTGATTAATATGTTAGGAATATAAAATACTATTGGTGGAAATAAATAACAATGTTACTGAAGCACATTGTCATTTACTATTACACGAATGTTTTGTTTGCTAGACTCTCTTGTTAGGTAAATTTTATTGACAGAATGTTACTAATGATATACATTGGGTTATATTTCATCTATGAAATTAAAAAAATAAATGTGAGAGATAATACATAAAACCATAGCATCTTAAAATATATAGAAGTTAGTAGTGAAATTGTATTATTTAACTGAACTACAACTATTATGTGAGTGACATAAATATTCACATATTCTTTGTAATTTCAGCTACCTTAGAGCTAGATATACATTTAACTTTAGTCTCTTTACTTCGATGGTTCCAGTAAATCT